>NW_010323740.1:36653-41300 GCF_000700745.2 Antrostomus carolinensis | reverse complement strand
TATATATGGATGAAACTGGGGGGAAAGGGGTCACTGAACTGTGAATTGGCAGAAGATAATAGCAAATCATTGTGGCAATGAAGATAAGAATTTCTTTAGGGCTTGTGCATGGTCCACAGCATGAGTTTACCTGTACCTGCCTTATTGAAGGAAAGCAATGCAATTCTTGCATAAGAAATCATCCTCCAAGTATTTTTCAATGAAATTAATATAAAGCGAGCTGGCTAAAGAGCTATAATTTTGCTTGCAGTTCCTCATTACTCTGTGGTAAATCTTCATTTGATTCTATAAGAAATATTCTTCATTTTAATGCACACATTTAGGAAAATCAAGGAGTTATTTAATATGCAGTTTCCATATATTGAAGCATTCTTTGCATTCCTTTTTGTTCCTCCAACACTTAGTGAAGTATGTTTCAGCACAATCAGCTTCCCAGTGGATTCTAGCATTAAAACAAATTTTGCTTTAATTTAACAAAATTAGTTTTACAAGACAGGGCAAGGAAATTAAATTACCTGTTTGCAAACACAGCCTCCTTTCTCAATAAACATTTTTAATATCACTTGCAATTTTCATGTAACTCTTTCCATTGTCAGTTTTTAACTATTGTGGTTGAGCCATTAATCAAGAGTGCAGACAGGTGGGCAATAACTCAGACTTTGTCAGCAATAAGTTTTACTGCTTTGGCATTTGTAGCAGAGAGTGCATTTGGGTGGCTATTCTAGATTGTGGGCTCAAGGAGAGGTGGGGATGATGTCAAATTGGAGCTCACCCATCCATAAGATACATCTACTAGAGTGCAGTGGTGACAGTGGGGGAGCTATCAAGTTCATTTATACTTAGTTGTGAGCCTGGAAAACCATATTATCTGTCTTTCATATACCTGAATCATTCAATATGTATATTGAATTTGAATATTCAATATTGTGAATTATTTATTTTGCAGTTCACAAAACCAGTACTCAACTGCTTTTGTGTTATGCCAGTGCTGGGCATAACACCCTATAGATTTGCATAGCTTTGTAGCACCTTCCAGCACCTATGGTAACAAAAGTTGTATTAAAATTAGGAAACTTTACAGAGGAAGCCTAATTTTGTGGATATAAGATGTCTTTCTCTTAGAAGAAAGCACAGAAATTCTTGAATAAGAGCAGTTTATAATTTTTTCACCATAGTGTGCTTTATCAGAAACACTGATATATTGACTCTGAAAATTTCCAGGGAAATATGCCAGCCTTGATGAGCTTTTTGTCAAAATATTCCCTCAGGCCTCTGATGAAAGTGATGATTTGAAAGAGATTCTCATCAAACCCATAGCCTAGAGAATAATAGCCTTATATGAGAGATCTGTAGTCTCATCTGAATTGGTCATATCCCAGACGATTACTTTGGAACTGCCTTCATGCTAAAACTGTCTTATGTCACCTGCTCTGTTGTCTTGCTCTCTGATTATTTTTTTTTTTAATGAATAAATCTCAAAATGTTTTGGTTTTGTTGTGATACAAAATAGAAAACATTTTAAAATGTTTTCCAAAGCCAGGAAACTATTTCTTTGCCATCTTTATATGGCTCTTATTTCATATGCTGTTCCTGCAATGTCTAGTTTCCTTTGTCCTCTTAGAGCTGTGGAGGAGAACAAGGGCTCCTCTTCCCCTTACCAATGTTCTCAGGGCTGCTTGGATTGTCATTCTACCACCAAAGGGAAGGGATTTGTCTGACACTTCCGTCTCTAACACAAGAAGCAATAAGACAAGGAGGTAAACTAGTCTTCACAGCAAGCACGGCAAGCACAGTAAGCAGTACCTCAAACATAAGGAGAGTAAATCTCTATCCCCTCAGATTAAGTGCTTTTCTGAATGACAGTTCCTTATGGATCTTTCATTGGGATGATGTACAGCATCTCTTATTTTGAAGGACTACTCTTAGATACAGGTAATCCCAGAGCACTGAGTGTTTGCAGCTTTGGTATGTAGGCATTAAGTCGCAGCAATATGAACACTAGAACATAATTGTGTAGACTGTAGAGGTGCCTGAAATGGCAAATTAGGTCTCAGCCACTCTCAGTGAGGGAAGTGTCATAGCTGATATTTTAGAGAGAGTTATTCACTAGAATAAAGGAGTGGGAATTTGAGAGGGAGGTCTTTCCCTCTATTCTGATCAACTAAAGGAGTTTTCATTAGAAGTAGTTCTTGTAGATAGGTCCATGTACAGGAATATCTCTTTGAGGAACTAAAGAGGTTGTGGGAGTCTGCTATTGTGTGTCTAGTTGTATCTCTACCTCTGGCTCCTTTGAGTGAGAACACCATCAGCATTAAGCTGGTTATGAAATTGTAGCTGATCAAGTTTAGTATTGCCTCAAACTAATGCGTGGGGTGTATGTTAAAATTACTTATTACTACAATCTCTTTCAGTTCTCTGTCCTGGAGCTTATAGATCTGCTTTATAGATATGAAGTAAATATTTACATTTGTTCTTTTTGAAGAAAGAAGAAAATAATGCTGATGGATATACAGCAGCTCTCACTAGGGTGCTAAAGTAGGAATGAAAGAATACGAAGATTTCTCTGCTTGTGTTTGTGCGGTAGCCACAGTCCAAGCTGGTGTATGAGAGGTATCTGGGTACTAAAGACCCTGTGGCATAAAGTCTCTGCAGTGTGAGTTTAAAAAGGCTGCAGATGTCTGCTGTAGCAATCTGTTATTCTCAGACTGAATATAAATAGGGCTTCAGGATGGGAGGAAAGGGCACAACATACACTCTAAAGAAATAATTCTGTAATATGTTTTTGTAAGTAGTAAGCTTAAGAAAGTTCCTGTTGTGGGCAGGTACTTCCTGCTTCTGCATTTTATTACTCCACTGTCCTCATCGTACTGCAGGGTTATTGTAATGCTGCTGGACTGATTTTGAGCTTTTTTCTGCCCAGCTTTGTTTAAGCTTATATCAATTTTTCTTAAACTATCTACCCTGTGTTTTACAAGTGTTTCCCCCCCGCCCCCCCCCCCCATTAGGTGTTCTCCATGTGATTCCAAAGTCAGGAGGGTGAAAATAACACTTTTTCTCCTCCTCCCCCCCTTTATTTTTTTTTTTTTAGAAGAATTTTCTTGGTCCTGAGACAAATTAAATGGTCATAGTACAGTGTGCCCTCATAGCATGTTACAATGATGGTTCCCTGTAGGGGTAAGCAAGCAGTGGCTGCCACATGTACTTGATTCTGTCACTGGGGAAAATAAATGTGAATGTGGGGTAGATTTAGTCAAAGTTAACACCACCCTGCTTGAGGAAAAAAATAAAGTGTGACACTGAATAATTGAATGGATAATTGGATTCATTTCTAAAGGTGATTGCAATAAGACTGGTAGCTCATTAGTGGAGAGAAAAAAAAACTTTTTAAAAATCTTTTTTGTAAACCTGCTAAGATAATCCCTTTACCATCCTAGTACATACAAGTAGATTTTAATCAATTTTTTGTGGTTTTTATTTGCTATTTGCCCAGCTGCAATTGTGTAGTGTGATTCACCATGAATTAGCAGATAAAGAAGAATTATTAAATTATTTTGATTTTTACAGGATACTGCCTGCAACTTTAACTAGATACTGCTTCTATTTTTACATGCCCATCTCTTCTCCATTTAAAAAATTATCCCAGTGTACTGTATGCAGCGTTTGGATAAAAACAAAACAAAAACCAATCTGGCAAAAAGGATAACCAGTATGGAGGATTACAAATGACACTTCTGTATCTACTCTTGATGCAAGTAGACCTGCTTCTGACAGGCTTATCTTCTCAGGTTGGCAGTTTGGCACTTTACGTGGCAGATAATCTATGCAGATACTGATCCAGCAAATTCATCTGTCTTGCTATGTTGAAAATCTACAGATGTATGCCCATAAGACAATTAACTCATATTAGACTTAAAACTGGAACATTCAGTGTTCTACATCCTTTGGCCGACAATGTTTAAACATGCATCCATTTTATTAACTGTAACTAATGCATGTTGTATAAAACCTAGATAAGGTTCAATATTCTCCTTTTTGCCCCTAAATATTACAGTTTTGTCAGTTCAATTAGGAATGTGTAGCAGAGATGGGAATTGTCCTGTTGTCTCACTATTATTCAACTTATCATGGAGCTAATTTTCAAAGTTTTAAGCTAAAAAAAGAAATAAATTTTAAAATGTCAGTGTTAATAATTTAAAATTGAGTGGGACCGCTACATTAATTTCAGTAGAAAGTAAATGCTGTGGTCATCTTTTCCTCTAGCTGAATCATTTCCTCTCTTAAAAAAGGAATGTCAGATCTTTTTGTCAGTTCAACATTTCATTCTACTTCAATTACATTGTCTAAAGAAAGATCTAGCTTTGAGGCTGATGAAACCTAACACTGACAGACCATTATTCTTGCCTCTTAACTTCAATTTAAAAGTTCCTGCAAAGGCAAGTTATTGGTTTTATTTCTGTCATTCACACATTTAAAAAATGTTATTATAATAAGGGTAATAGAGATAATAGTGTTTGCATACTTGTGTGTTTTTTAATCTTCAAGTTAGTTTTGAAAGCAGAAACTCTTATTGTGAATACACCCATATGAATGTCACCTTGCATATGAAAAGCAGTTTACTTTAATTCCTTCACCTCAAAGCCAGATCTA
>NW_010323740.1:15713-36643 GCF_000700745.2 Antrostomus carolinensis | reverse complement strand
TGACTTATACTCCTAGGCAGAAATTATTTTACATAAGTTTTCAATACACAATGCTATCCAGAAATATTTTCTTCTTCCACGGGGGAATCTGGCTGGACTTCTGGAGCAAATGGAGGATGTGGAGTGTCTATCTAGTTCCTCTATGTTCCCTTGCTGCAGAAGGGGTGAAAATAACACCATCTTTAGTAGTAAGTGGCTTGAGAAACCCAAAGGCAAGTCTGTCTGTGGCAAAAAATAAGTGGGCTGGTTCTTTATCTAGTAGCAAAGCAATGGTTACAAAATCATCTATGAACCTTTCTAGTTTTGTCTGTTATGCGAATATATCTATACTGTGGGTATATATATATATATAAAAGGGATTTTATCCCTCTCCTTATTTTCATCTCCAAGTTCTTTTATGCCATGCTAATTGCTATTCTATCTTTCACTTTTGTGACATGTCTGTGCTATCTGTCACTTTTTGAGCTTAGAGTTGCTACACATTATTAAGGTAAATGATATCATAACTGACAACTTAATGGATATTTTCCTCACTAGTGACATAGCTCTACTTCTTTTCATGTTGGTAAAAAAAATTACAAGTGAAAAAGTGGATTCTCTACACTTTTTAATCTTATACGTCTCAAAAATAGAAAATCCATGCCACTGTTAGTACAAATAGTAATAGAATTAGTTTTTCTTACTGTTTAATGTAAAAAAAAAAAAAAAAAATTGTCAGGAAAAAATATTTATAAACACCATAAATTTTCATATACATAGATTTAGAGCTTACAGGTCTTATGAACCTTACTGGCATTGTACTCCTAATTTTTAAAAACCTGATTTGTTAACACTTCCATGGAAATCAAGGAAATAATATTGCTTAAAACTTAAAGGAACAGAGTTATGGCTATAAATAAAAGCTATAAAAAAATAGACTGAGTAAAGTAATTTTAAGGGAGTATTTTAGGGTTACTGAGTGCACACCTAGAAATGTTGCTTAGAATTCTGGTTTTGTTATTATAAAAGGTGAAAAGAACAATATTTAAGTTATAGGGATTTGAGGAGAAGTCCAAAGTAGGAGAGTAGCAAGAACTACAAACAGCCACAAAGCTATTTCTACAAAAGGAGGAGGACAATATGCTTGTATTCTAATAAGGTTGCTATACAGAGAAAGAATATTAAGAAATGGTTTTTCATCTACATTTTTCTCATTTTAAACTGTCAGAATAGCAGGGGCTTTTTTTAAAAAAAGGTTACTATGTACTTAATTTTCTCCTCCTTTATGTAAACAAACACTGAACTGGGGTGGACACAGGTTGGGCACTTCTAGTAAAATCTGAAAACAAGTATCACATTTTACACTTTTTTGGATTTTTTTCTTATGTATTTCTCCTGAACATAAGAGGAATAGCTACATGGAGATAATTTTATTGCTGCTTTTAAATATAGACTTCATGGTCCTAATCTTACCAGAAGCTTTCAAAGTATTTAAACTCCCTTAAGGAAAAAGCGCCTCTGAAGCCAGTCCATTGTGGAGCTGGAATATGGGGCATAAAATCAAAATTTGCAAGTTGAGTGTATTTAAAAGGAGTCTGTTGGCTGCATCACCAAAGGCGAACAGTCTAATATCTTCTTCTCACAACTGTGTAGGCTGAATGCTTTGGATACCAGAGGAATATCCCAGTGTTGAAGAGGATCAAAGGGTAGACTTTTTCTCTGTTTCTGGTGGATGTTACTGTGATGGGTTCACCTTGGCTGGCTGACAGACACCCACTCAACTTCTCTCTCACTCCCTGTCCTCAACAGGACAGGGGGAGAAAATAAGAAAAAAGCTTGTGGGTTGAGAAAAAGACAGGGAGAGAACTTATCAAGTAATTTTAAAGGCAAACCAGACTTGACTTAGGGAAAAATAATTCAATTTATTAACAATTAAAATAGATTTCAGTAGTGAGAAGCAGAGGCAAATTAAAACTATACCTTCCCTCTATCCTCCACCCTTTTTTTCCCCAGGCTCAACTTCCCTTTGTCATTCCTGAGTCCTTCTACCTTGTCCCACACCCTCTGTCCCATAGATGGTGCTGGGATTGGGGAGAAATGGAGAGCTATGGGCAACCTCTTAACAATTCCTCTCTTCTGCTCCTTCCACTCTTGCTTTTCCCCTGCTCCAGTGTGGGAGTCTCCCCAGGCTGCAGTCCTTGAGGATAAATCTGCTCCAGTGTGTGAGGATCCTTTGCCTGCTCAGGTCTTTGGGGTCCTCCATGGGCCATGGTGTGGATGTCTGATCTGGTCCTCTTCATGGGCTGCAGGGAAATACCTGCTCCAACATGGTCTTCCCAGGGGCTGCGGGGGAATTTCTGTGGGGGAATCTCTGCCTGGGTGCTGCTCCTGCCCAGCTGCCCACAGGGCTGGTTCTGCCCTTCGCTGCTGACACGTGCTTGGTCCGTTCCTAAATAGGCTTTTGCACGGCCGTGGCTGCCCTGCAGCTGCTGCAGAACCGGCTGGAACCAGCTGTGTCTGGCCTGGGGTGGCCCCAGCCCCTCTTCACCGGCTGTCCCCTGCAGTGACCCCCCCACTGCCATCTTGTCACCTACACCCAATTGGTTACCTATTATTTTTTTCATTTGTTGTTAATAAAAAAGCAATATTCAGCTTTTTCAGGGATTAGAATAGATGCACCTGCAAATTAGGTGTGGAAAACCAGAAGTCTAAATTGAGAGGGAGAAAAGGAGAAAGATTCTTTCCTCAGGGGACTGTTCAATACTCTCTTGAAAGATATGAGGAGTGTTATTTACCAGTAAGTAACTGCATCATGGCATCTCTGTTTTGTGCCTATTAAGGTGAAGTTTTTCAATTCCTAGCAGCATGCCTGGTGTGTCCTCTTAGAAAAACTTTGCCACAATTCAGTTTATGAAGGAAATGATGTAGTAATGAATTATGATGGATTAATTTTAATTTATTTTTTTCTTATTATATAATAAAGTGCTTCTTTGGGAGGTATTTCTTTAAAGATTAAACATCAAGATTGAGTCTTGAAAGTGGGGTGCATGGGGCAAGCAAAGAGGTCAAGAGGAACCATACTGGTTCTTTGAAGTTTACTTTGTAAGTGTAATTTCCAAAGTGTAATCTCCAATAACTTTTCATCCAAAATATTTGTATCGTGCCACTTAAATTTAAACCATAAGTTTTCTCTACTGCTTTGGAATGTGGGGAGATGTAGTTAGGGCTTTGTAAATGATTAAATATCTTTAAAAACAAGCCAAACCCAGGCAGTTGGTTACCTCTGTGAGTTGTGACAGCCACCTTGGGGTGCTCTCAGCTGAGGGCTGTGAGGCATCTGAGGTTTGCTTCTTTTCTTGCAGATTTTTTTTCTTGTCCAATTTTGCCCATTTGAAAACACAGAAGTAGCTGAAGTCTGAGGTCACATTAAGAATGACATTTCTGTTTCAGAGCTAGGGTTGGGCTGCCAAATTTCATTCTGTTGTCAAATCCACGAGGTAGAAGCCTTTGGTCTGGTCGATTGTATGCTTGTTTCTGCTGAGTTTAGAGCATATCTCCTTGTTCTGCAGGTTTTGAGTCCATAGTAGTACTGTTAGCTGCCAGAACTGGGACTGTGAAAATTGGGAGGTAGTCTATAGACTTTTGCCTTTCACTTGCAGGTACTGCTTGTCTGGTGAGGCTTAAGTGACCCGGTGAGTACTTGTGATTTCATTGCAAAGTCAAAGTGATGGTTAGGTTGTGGAGTCTCCTTCTCTGGAGACATTCAAGACCCGCCTGGACGCCTTCCTGTGTAATCTAGTTTAGGTGTTCCTGCTCTGGCAGGGGGATTGGACTAGATGATCTTTTGAGGTCCCTTCCAATCCCCAACATTCTGTGATTCTGTGTAAAGCTTTGATTTCACACTGGAATGGATTTGGAGCGTTCATAAATTCAGTTAGAGCTCAAATGGTTTCTCTTGAGTCTTGTACATTGTCTGAAGATTGCAATATACTCTTAATCATCATTTAGAATCATATTTATTCATAAAATAGGGATCATATTTTTCACTTCAACATTTGCCACGAGACTGCTTAGTGTGTTAGCTCTCCAGTGCAAGTTCAGTACAATACAACTATGCTTATATACTGTGTTCTGAGAAATGTCTAGAAGGGAATTACGAGGGAAAGACCTTAAAAAAGGTATGTTCTGTCTGCATATGGCCCCTTGTAGTAACTGCTGTTCCAGGTGAAGATTAGTAAGAGATGTTTTAAAAGCATGAAAATGTTCTCGTAACTATTGCACGTCCATTTTCTTTTTTTCAATGTTGCCCTAAATATGCTTCAGCCTGATCCATCTGAATATGCACCTTTCCTTGAGGAGAAATTTGTATTGATATACTGTGGCCATTATAGAGAAATATGCTAAAACTGATTTAAAACAAACAAAAAAAGAAATGAAAATATTGATGTAAAAAGTAAGAAAGAGAAAAAGGTAAGCGTGCTGTGATCAATATCAGAAACAGACAAGGATAAATGAATACAAACACTGATAGATATACAGGAAAAGAGTTCACTGTCTTTACTATCAAAAAGTTTCACAGGCAACAGAAAAAAAACTCAAACAAAAAATCGACAACCCCTGAATCTTACTAGATTTTTAACTAGCTGTGTAATTGCTTTGTATAAATGCTGATGAATAATAAAGCTCATCATGGCTACGCACCATACAATCTGCCCTGCAAGACTCATTGTGGTAGCAATATTTTTCTGTGTACCAGTCTCTCTGGTACAAAAATATTCTGTTATGAATGACATTGTGAATCTTTTTGATGTTTTTGGATCTGAATATTGTCTCAGCCTTGTGCCATCAGTCATAATCTCTTGTGTAAAAAGGATTTTTATTTTAACCTTGATTCAGAAGAAACCTCGTTTTGGTTAGTGCTAATGCTTAGGCTGTTACAGGGGGTAGTTTCAAACCATTGCATTTCATAAATGTGCATGCCGATTAGAACTTTTATTTTTCATAATGATCTAGTAATGTAGTGATAATGCAAGTAATAGCCCATACTGAATGATTTTGTGTCCAAGGACTAAAAGAATTACTGTAATATATTTAATGGCAAGTTCTGAGAAAGAATTGTAAAGCCATTTCCTTGTGCATTCTTACTAGATATGTGTAAGTTGTTTGCCTAGCTGCCAGAGGAAAGGCCTGTAAAAAGAAAAAAAATGAAATAAGGATACCTGATTTCTGATTCTACTCTCTTTTGAAGAGGAAGCAGCTGAACCAATGTTCCTGTTCAGTCTGCAGAATGTATATGGAACAAGATGATAATCTGTTTTGAAGGTATACAGCAGAAATTGGTTATTTGGGGTAAAGGTTCATTCATGTGGACTGCTTCTCAGTAATGTTTCTCTTGCAAACAGTGAAAGTTGACCATAGGGTAAAATCAGAACTAGTATCAGCAGCTAGGACACAAACTGAATTTTCATATTACTTTAGGCTTAGTCTTACTGGATTAATTCACCAAAGATTTTTTTTCAATCCTATCTCCTAGGTGTGTGAAAACATGACTGGGGCTGGTATATTGGCCTGAAACTAGAGTAATCTCATTGAAGTCTGTGATACTATTTCAGATTGCTCTGGTATAGTTGAGATGTGGAATTTGAGGCACTGTTTGTTGCACGGAAGCTTTCTGCAAAATTATCCAGGTATTTGTTACATCCTCCAAATGAAATCAGCTTCCTAAGAGACACCATTGCAAGGGGAGAGTGGGGGCATAGGAAGACTTTACTTTCTTGTTGATTTCCTTATCTTTATCTGGGAAGTGATGCTGGTATGAGATAGTAGTTACAGAAGCACTGTAGCTAGTGAAACTTTTGGCAGTAGCACTGACTTATATTAGCTTCAAGTATCCATGAAATGATGACTTAACACAGGGTTACTCTTCCTGTTTCTGGTTAAAAAAGTTTGGTGATGAACCTGGCCAAAACATGTCTCTATAGAGTATAACTGATTAAAAAAACCCAAAGCAAAACAAAAACAAACAAAAAAGCCAACCCAAACCAAACAAAACACCAAACCAAAATACTACCGCCGCTTCCTCTGCCCCCTCCCCCCCAATCCTAGATTGTGAAATGTTAATAGATTCTAAATAGTAATGACAGTTGTGATCGAGGGAAGGAATGAAGAACACAGCTGAGATACTGTTTTGGAGGGAGATTTTGTTTAACTCCATGCACCAAGCTGGAAGTTTAAAGTAGTTCAGGAGGTGATTCACAACTGGACACCAAGTCCCTGCCGTGGGGGTGCAGAGTTATCTGTCAAAAACATGGGGTAAAAAGCGGGACACAAGAACTTTCAGCCATTCAGTTGTCATCTAGCACTGAAAGTATGGCAAACCTTTGAGCTTATAGTGTCTATGGATTTGTTGTCATCTTTAAATCAGTTACTCTTTGGATTTTACTTTTACTCCAGTGAGAATGTGATCTGCACAATCATCTTAGTGTTTTCTTTTTTTGTTCAGTTTTAATTTTAGCAAAGAGTGATGAAAGGAAGAAGAATTATTGCTGGCGTGAGGTAGGAGAGAGCAGGTGAGTTATTTTGTTGACATGGCTCTTATTTATGTTGGTGTTTAACTAACAAGGACCATACCTAGCAAATTCAGTGACTTTTTTATCTGTGTTCCTGCTCATTATATAATCACAAGGCCCATGTGTTTTTACCACTTTGTTATGCAAATATGCTGTGTAGTATCAGTGGTAAGACTGATGAAAATATGTGCAGCACTTGTTAGGGCAGCTTTCTTGTCATCATTTCCTTCTGTCATCTGCATCTTGTTAAAATGTATGAACACATTTGATATATTTGAATAATCTTGTCTGATGTGTATCTATGAGATGCAGTGGCTCCCAAAGCCTTGCTCCTGCAGAGCTCCTTTGAGATCTCACATATGTGAGCCCTGCTGTTTGCACTGAGCACACTGTTTTCGAAGTTCATGTCAAACCCAAAAGCGACTAGGAACAGTGCGCTACTGCTGCTGTTGGTAGATTCAAGTTGGTATCCTTAATGTAAAGGAACTTAAAGTTTTGCTTTGAAAAAGAAGATACTTTTGAAAGGTTGCTAAGCCCTGCTCTAGATTACATGTCCCTTTTGACAGCAGTTTTTTTTCTCCTTTGTGTTTGAGGACTACCAATACATGAGACTAGTCAAATATAAGTGATCCCCTTTTGCCTCTTCTTGCTGAACCATTGCAGTCCTTTGACCTTTGCCATACAGGTGGCTTCAGTTGCTTTAAGCATAAAGTGAATTGAGCTTGTAGATTCTATTAGTGATATAAATTCTGTAAAATGTCTTTTCTTTTCTAAAGCCATGTTAGTCTTTCTTCTCATGTAGCCTAGTTTCCTGGGGGAAAAATGTAGATGACATTTTTCACTCTGTTTTAGGAAACATGAACTACCTTAAATTGTGTTCATTTTTTTTCTTTCTTTCTTTTTTTTTTTTTTTTTTTTTTTTTAATCTGTGCTGTAACAGTAATGGTTGATGAGCAGTGTTGAAGATGTGCTGATATAAACACAGCCAATTGCCAAATCCCTGCATCAGTCTTGTTAAATGCGTGTTTACATGATGATGTGGCATCATTTCCACATTTATGTAGCTGCAGGCATTTTCCTGGGTTGTCAAGTCTGATACAAACATTCAGTTAACTCTGCTGTTTCTTGTTATACACTTATATGTGACAATTTTAGTGGTTTTAAGTGTCACTGTCAAGTTACTGTGCAAGAATCTTGACTGAATGAAGTTCAAAGTCTTCAAAAACCTGGAGTTAAATGTGATTTTGTGGTTTTGGGTTTTTATTATTATTTTATTTTATCCATGAGAGACTCTGGACAGTTACAAATGTGTTTTTAGTTCAGATAAAACTTGCAAAAATTGGATGTTTCAGCTGAGGACATGGCATTTTCAGACCTTTCTGCCTTTGCACGGGGTATAGTACATGTATGGTGAGGTCTTTAGGACTTTTATTTATTTGCAAAACACAAATTAATAAATAAAATATATAACTGTAATTTGCTTCGTTCCTTCTCTTGTATTTTTAAGCAATGGCCTCTCCAAATTGGACAATAAAAAACCATCAGTGTTGACCCCTGAAAAATACATAGTTTGATGCTTTACCATTTATGATATGGTGTCCTCTTCTGCATTTTGGCTTATTTTTTCTATAGAGGTCTTGACTCTTGCCAGAAAAGCCTGAGTGATCTGATGGGTGCCCACTTTTACCTTAGCCTGCCTGTTCTGCATAAACTCATAAAGAAGGTTCTTACTAGGCTGGTGAGTTAACAGATTGTCTTAATTGCTTCCCTTTTATTGTTACGCAGAATCATTCATTGATAGAGTTCAGCTGTAGTTATCACAAAGCTTCATTTTATCCTCTATTGGTTTGTATTGAGGTATATTTTCTGGTATGGCTTTTTGTATATGTTTGTCTTTGAACTGTACTCAATTGTTCCATGTATTTTATATTTAACATGTCATATTTATTGTATTAAAAACTACTATTTTGGAGCCAGCACCTGTTCTTGGTGATGTCAAAATTAAAAGCAAGAATATCAGACCACTTTTCTATTAGCAATTCAACTTTTTTGAGGGCAGAGTGTCCTTTGAATATATCATTGAACATGCAACCAGTGGAAGAAAGATTCTGATTATCAGCAATTATTTTTGAGACAAAGGAGCCTCAGAATAAGAGTACCCAGAGACCTCTTACTTGAAACTCATACATAGAAACTGTCTGGAGTTGTTGCTTTAGGAATCCCAGAGAAAAAGCCCTCCTATGTTACCTGCCTTTTCAAGTAATCTTTGGCTATCACCAGGGTGACCTTTTGAAATGCCAAAAATAATGATTTCTGTGTTGTGAAAGCTGTAAGATCTGAAATATTGGGAAAAATTGAAGTTGAAGTTATTTCTTGAAAATATGTCCAGGAGCTTTAACCTTCTCTTCGGATTTCATAGGAATTATTTATATAGTTGCATATTTTTATGCCCAAACCTCTTTTTTCAACCAGGTTGTAAGAAATATCAGAAATGTGATTTTAGTCAATTGTTCCTTTGATAGCAGCCACTAAAGTTAATGTAACAAGATAAGCTGACGGCTTTTTTTTTTTTTCCAAATGGAAACTTGGTTGAAATCTCCTTTCAAAATTCTGTTGCTTGCTCAACAGAATTGCTCAATATTATGTGCACAGTGAGGGGTAAAACTGACAGGACAGGTCTGTCACGAGATTAATGAATATCAAATAATCAGTTTGAAGTGAATGAACTGTAAAATATATAATTATTATTCATTGTTCCATACCTTTTGCAATAAAAAGCATGAAATGAAACTTGCAGTAAAATGTGTCCCATCTGCAACATTGTAGAACAAAAGCTGATATGTCATGGGTCGAAATCAATCTTACTTATTAGCAATTCATAGAAGTGGCTGATAATTAAGGACAAAGTGAGGAAGCTGGGAAAAATTGTGTTTGATACATAGATATGAGACTTAACCAATTAACTAAAAAAAAAGAACCAAACCTCAAAATGTGTAGAAGATACAGTTTCATTTTTCTTCCATCATTCTTTCTTCCATTCTAGAAACAAGCTTTTCTACACTGGCCAAAGCCCTGGAAAATCACTTTACTGCTGGTAGCAGTAATTAAGAAATGATCTGTGTAATTATCAAGGAATGCTGATAAGTAATGAATTGAAGCTTAGCTGTTTTTAAGATTAGGCAGACAGAAATGAATGCTGAATGAATTTATAGACATATGGAGAATATCTTATGCAAGTACTCATGTCAGGCTGTTCTGAGCAATTCATTATCCCAGCATCATATACCTTTTTTGGAGGAAAAACAATTGGTTGCATCCAGTCTTTCAGAGTTTCTCAAAATTAGATGTTTTCTCTGATATTTTACTCTTGTTTGTCTGCTTGGTAGTCCTCTGGTATAGCCCAAAACACAATATGATGTTTTACGTCAGGATTCAAAACAGCAGAGTTTTTTATTTTCCTTTAGTTGCTTTAGTCCTGTCAGCAGACCTAGTGGCTGGCCCATAACTCATGGGCCACGTGTGACTTTCATGGAGTCCATGAGACTCCTGTTCCCAGAGTGCATGTATCATCTGACAAGCAGCAGGGCTGTGCTAGAAAAGGAGGAGCTGGCTAGTCTTACACCTGTTGTTGGGAAGAAGTGCAAAGCAGGAATCCCTGTAGCAGATGTCACTTGGCTACAATGCCAGTGAGTGAAACATTCCATCCCACAGCAGAGAAATGGAACCTCTGGCATTGTCATCTCCCATCTGCGACCCAGCTTCAGACTTTCTGTGGTTTTTAATGATGTTGAGATTTTACCATGAGGTTGTATATGGTCAGGATGATTGGTCAGTCTTGCCATAGTTTTTTTTCTTTACTGTGAGGTCCTTTGTACAAGTGTGCCACAAGTCTAAAAGCATTTTGGCATTGTCTGAGTAGGGCAGAAGCACAATCAGGAACTAATAATTTTTGAAGGAGGAAAAACCCCCCAAAACCTCTTTGAGTATCATTTATGTTTGTATATGAAAGGCTGTGCAAAGCCCAGAATGCTGGCTTCGATTGTGTTTAATAACACAGGGAGAAAAAAAGACAAACCACACATTCAAGTGATGTCTAGGTTTCTTTCCTCTATTTGGATATCTCCTTCCTCACTCATTTATATGGTCAGGCTAAAGTGAGAGGAACAATTGTACAGGAAGGTTACTTGGAGTACTGCTGGAAAACTGTCTTAAATCCCTGTGGAAGTTGATAGGCTGCTGTCATTCCTAAAGAGTCTGAGAACTAAAAAGCCTCTAGGCACTGTGGTTGGGGCTGTGTGGGGACAGAAATGTGTTATTTGTTGGTACAATGTCATGGTCCCGCTCTGACTGGAACAGGACTCACTGCTTGGTAATTCTGATTCCTAATACAGACAAATTCTGCCACATTTTCATTCTGAGCACCAACTGCACTCAAATTTTATTATTTAAATACATAAGTGTGCATATGAGGAGGTAGTCTTTGCTAAGGTGTGCATTGTATTTTAAAACTAGGCTGTTTGCAACCCAATTTCGGTGTAAATAGACTGATACATTTCAAATAATCTTGAAATTAGGAGACACTGAGGAAGTCGAAGGGGAAAAAGAGAAAGAAAAATAAGAGGCCGTTTTCAGGTTGAAATGCAGAAGAAATAGGTGAGAGTGTTTTGAGGAAAGATTAAACCATTCAAGTAAGATGAGTGATAACTTTAGTTTAATAAAGAAGATTGCCTTGGAAATAAATAATGGTAATGAGGGGGAGCATAAAAGACAAATTAAACATTGTGTTGTAAGGTCAGAGCTACTAATAATCTGAAACAGTTTCAGAGCTTAAAAACATATTTTTTCAGACAGTTCGAAGGTCTAAAGTAAGCTGTTAAAAGAAAATACATGAACTAGAAAAAAATTAAAGTGTAGATAGAACATGGTTGAAAAATGTAGTATTGTTGTGAAAAGCAGGATATCTTTATGCTTGACATACTGATTATATAGTCCATGTAATTACATGCATTCTTCTTTCTCGGATAGCTGAAACACATAGGTCTTGACTGTTAGAATTTCTGGAACGCTCACATTCCTATTGATTCTTTTTAGGAGTCTGATTATTATTTGTTTTGGAGTGCAATGTGTAAAAGGCAATATATAAAAGTGAAAACAAGTTAGACCCTGTCCCAAAAAACTGTTGTTCTTTAGGAGAAAATAGACAATGTGTAACAAATTACCATCATGGATACAACCCCACTGTAGTGATACCAAACCAGAAGACATTCCCTAGTTATCTTTACCCTCCCTGTGCATTATTTACTACATTACTGCTTACTTCTGTAAGACAAACACCACCATCAATTACCATCTGTGTTGTGCATTCATGGTAGTACAAGTTATGTAATCATTATTTTATTAACATATGGGATCATGTAATAAATGCCAGTATTTTAAGGCATATTCTGGAGAGAGGTTTGGGGGGAGAATGGACAGTAAATATGTTTATTTTGAGGTACATTTCAGTTTAAGACATCTGAACAAAAAATATGAAAATACTTTCAAATGAACTTTATTCTGTGTTTCTGTAGTGAACTTGTGCCTACACTATTGATAATTATTTTTACACTTAATTGTTTAATCTGTGAATTTTGGTACATGAATATTAGACAGCATGTCCTGACATGAAACTCTGCGATTCGTGTATAACAGATGTGTGCCATCTTACATGTGTACATCTTGCAGTGTAACAGTGATTCTGACATGTGTAGTCCAGTTGTGGTTTAACCATCATCTAAAATGGTACAAGACATCCAGGGGATACATACTGTAAAGTTTTCTTATGCTGCAGCCTTTATGTTTCTGTGGATGGCCACGTCTTTCTCTTAACATTTCAGCTTCACAAGCCTTTGCTCACATAAACCTGTCTAGGGTTTAGCAGTATCTCAGTTTCTTGCATTCTTCCTATTTTTTCCCTCTTCCCTTAAAGTATTTCAGTTTCTTGGCTTTCATCAGGGAATAAAGCATCTCTTTTTGATAATGAAATCACTATTTCAGAAGTAACGTGGCTAATATGGTAACACTGGTGACTATAAGAAAGAAAATGATCTCTCTAGCCTCTTTCAAAATAGCCTGGGTCCCATCTCTCTGGTTTAAGTAAAAGATAGGGAATTTTAAACAGTCATTTACATAATCAGGTTCTCTCTACTGGAATATCTTTCAGCCCCTGATGTATGGAAATCTGTGATTTTGAACAAATAATGGAAAGATGAACATCAATACTTTTATTTTTTAAAAAATAACCTACTCCTTTTAAATCCATAGCATTAGGATTTAGCTCTTTATCCAAGATTTCCAAATGTGTATGCTTACGTGTAGGAACATGGGATTTCAGTGAGATTAAATTTGTGGTGACACTTAAGAGTCTGTCATCAAAATAGTATGGCACAAAATTTTATAAAGGTTATAATTTCTTAAGATTTTTTTCATTTATTTTAGTCTCGTAATCTAATAGTGGTTTTACATTTGAATTTTTCAAAATAACATTCTCAACTTTAGAGTATTGTTGAAGTTCTTGAGATAAAACTGCATAAAACCTAAGCTACTTTAATTTCCATTTTTAAAACTTCAAGTTACTATTTACAAAGAAAAACTGTTACCAACATGAATTACAGGGTGCTGAAAAACTAGAACCTTTGAAAATCTGCTCAGCAAATGTTAAAAAGTCTAGTGTTCTGTAATAGTTACAGTGTTCATTTTAGAGATGTCATAATTAAGGCCATTTACAGTAAGAAATGACAGCAATTGGAATTCCCTGGTTTTAATATTTCAGGCAGTTGGAGAGGCATTATACGTGCTAATTTGTTCTTTAGTTAAACAGGGCACCCTGCAGATCTGTAACCCCTCAATGAGGTCTATCTTTGGTACTATTAGGGGATTACTCTTGCTTTTCTGCATAATTTTTTTTGGTTTGTTTGTTTCCTATGGCAACTTGTCTAGTTAAAAATGTTTACTAGTGATCTGTATGTTCCTCAGCATTGCTTTAAATACCTGGTTTGTTTAAAAGACATTGATATCCAGTCCATGAAGCAACTGTACAGGAATCCCTGTTCAGATAGTATTATCTGACAAAACTCTTCAGAGGACACTTTTTTATTATTTAAGGAATAAGGACTAGAGTCAGGTTTACTTAAAATGCGTGCTATAAACTCTCATAATGGAAAAATAAATCCATGTTCTGAACAGCTTTTGGTCCAAACAAAAAAACATAAAGCACATAAGAATGGGGCAACTTTATATAGTGAACATGGAGTTATGAAATGTCGAAGAAAGCTAAATGAAATGATAGAGGGGGTAAATATTGTGAATGTCAAGTTTTTATGTATTTTTAAATGAGAATGAGGCTGCTCATAAGAAATTTGTGTTGAATTAAAGGTCAGCATTGGTAAGCATGATATAGTAAATGTTTCTGAACACAACTAAATACATAGGGTCAGCATTGGTAAGCAAGGTAAATTAAATGTAATTCAGCAGAACTAAATATATAGGAAGACACAACCTCGTTTGTTTATGGTCTTTATGTGTCCTTGTGACATGAATGAAAACATTTTTATGCTATTAGATACTTCCCCCAAGATTTTAAACATGTGCAATTGCCATTCCCATGATTAGTTGTGGGACAGACTCATCATCTACTTCCCATTTTGTTTCTTTATGTATAGCAAACAGGCACCTTCCTGTGGTTAAGAATTTAGTTTTGCATTCTCTGTAGTTTATTCTTTATAACAAATATCAATAGATAAATTTATAAGGACTGGACATCTTAATCAAGGAGAGGAAATATCTTTTGTATTAGTAAAAATAACTTGTAGGTTTAGAGGAAGTTTAAGGCACAGAGAGCATAACTATGTGTTCCTTTACCTAAAAGATGAGTGAGGCACAGTGTAAAGATTTATTCTTCTATGCATTCAAAATGTGCTTTTCAGAAATAAGAGTCAAAAGTAAAAATGCTACTGAAAGTTTTACATATCAATATTGTGAATAGAGCTTTATGAAATTTGTAGCTAGACTTTTTCCTGAACAGTACAGGTTTAGGTTGACCAAAACATTTAGTAAGTTCCTGTTAAATGTTTAATATTGAATTGGTCAGCATTAATAATATCCATCCTCCATTCCAAACCCCCCATTTTTTCATGAGAATCAAACATTTATAGCTACATAAAATTGTAAGCATGTCAGAATAAATACAGAGTATATTTACCTTAGAAATAGCCAATAGATTACTGCCAAATGTTACCAAGTCTTTAGACAAGGCATTTGATGCTTTGGTCAAATAAGTCTGTAATAAGACTGAGCTGCTAACAAAGGAGTCCTCCACCTCAGATTTCCCTCCTTTTTCAATTTAAGAAAAATTTTGCTAATGGGAAGTGTCATTATTGAAAGGCCTTCTCTTGGGGGCCAGAAAACGTGCTTATGGCAGAAAACTTACGGCACAGTTTGTTTTGTGCAAAATAGTTTTTTGTTGTGCAGTGTGATCAGACCAATACCAACTACTCTGTAGAATCTCCACTGAGTAACTTAGCGCTGCTGAGCTGCACTGCTTATTATGTGTTTTCTAGTTAAAATGTTCTACAAAGAGTTCCCATCTCATAATCACATATCATAAATCATAAATTCTACTTTAACTGAACTTAGTGTTAAAGCTCATATTGCCTTAATTGGGGCAGGAGTTTCACATTATTATTTTATGTAAAAGCAGGTAAAACGTTATTATTTAAAGTTGTCTATCTAAAAGTAAACCCAGAACAAAACTACTGATGTTTCAGTAATTCAGGCAATGATATCTCATGGAGAACTAAGCATGTGAGACAAAAGAATAATTTTCTTCTTTACAATGTGTCTTTGACAAAATGTATAAAATGGATATTATATGTGAAAGTTTTGGGCAACTTTTCAGTTTTTTTTTTTTTTAGGGAAACAAAGCATTCTGTTTTCTGCTGATATACCACTCAGTGTTTGTTTTCCTAATGCTGAGAAAGATTTAATCCTGTAAAATACAAACATTTATTTACTTCTCCTAATTCCCAGCTATTTTCAGTTTCCACTTCTAGCTCAGTTTCTTTTCTCTCAAAATGCTTTTATCCATGTCCCTCTTTCCTCTGCCTTCCAGAAGAAAAATTCTTTACCAAATTTCTAATCCTCATTTCTTTAGTGACCTAAGCCCCAAATCTGCCTGTCTTCTACACTCTTTGTTCTTAGCTGCTCCCCTATGATATTTTTTAGATTTTGTTCCTGTCTTTGGTTTCTAGCCTTGGCCCATTCTGGAGCGGGCAACGCAGGAAATCCAAGTTTGCATCTCTGGTCGTATCTTGGAGGAATAAAGTTCTGCTATGTTATTGTGCTCCACACGCACAATACAGTCGTGTACGAACTAGGTGAACAGGAGTTGCTTATTGAAAACAGAATCTTGGAACTGATCTGGATATCAGTAACTAGAGTTACTGGAAAGACTAGCAAATTTCTGTTAAGGATGTTGAGTTTTCAAAACTTCTAGCTTGATCGCATGAGAGTGAGCATAGCACAAGCCCCATTTGTGAATTAAAATCATCTTCTGACCTCTCCCTGTTTCCCTTTAAGGTTGGTATGTCTTGATCCAAAGTGCAGTATTGTTAAAACTATCCAGAGAAAAGGCCACTGGATTTTAACAATGGACACATTTTATTTTTTAGTAGCTTTTTTCTCTGAAATACCTGATACAGTGAGCTAGAACTCTCACCCTTGCTGACCCCACAAGTCTTAGTGTGGTGTACCCAGCAAAGTATTACCCAAAAGGAGGAGTAGGCTGCCAGAGCAATGTCATCCAGATCTGGGGAGTAGGTTTTTTTAGCCATAATGATCATGCATTGCAGATGTCAGTATGTCATCTGCATCATTAGGATTTTTATGTTATGCAGTATCCTCCTAATAGGGCATTAGAAGGACTCTCTTTGCTGTACAAGATAAGGACTTGTCACTTGTAGTGCAGACTGCATAAGGCATGAAGTTTGGTCTCTTGTATTCTTCAGAAGTTAATGAGATTTCATGCATTTGTTTAAAAGGCTTCCGAAGCATCCTCACTTTGGCTGTTTTTTAAAGGAAGCCCTCTGACACTTAGACAGGATTCCAACAGGCTGAGCTGAAGCTCATTGAAGTTCACAGTTGAAAGAACTTAGAGCTGAACTAAGTGGTAAGAAAGCCAAAATTTTCTGCCGATTTTACTGGAATCAACAACCTCTTTAAACTAGAGATGAGAGAATGTACTATCAGTACATTTAAATGGAAAATAGATCTATTATGCTGTTTTGGAAAGAAAGAAAACATTTACATTCATAAAGCAATTCTTAACCCTTATAATTTGCTACCTCAAGTTTTAACTTCCTAAAGTTTAGAAATCAGCAGTTAAATCAGATAGACAATATTGACTCTGCTCTAGTGTCAGTAGTTACATCTTCTAATATTCACTTTTTTTCTTTCATCATTCTTTTATAAGGTGTTATTTTTGGATCAGTGACATTTTCTAAATATATTAAGTCAGAAACGATCTGAATTTTGGAGATACCTTTCTACTGTATTCCTTGTACAAATGCTGCTTTCCACCCACTTCCCCAGCCACGAACAAGTGTCTCTCCTGAGTTACAGAAAAAATGTTGTCTTTCCCCATTAGATGATATCCTCATATGTTTTGTTTATATGTAGTTGTCCAGTTATAATAATACTTCCACATTGACAAATTGCAGCTCTCTTCACAGGCATTGAGACTTGGAAGATTTAGTTTACAGAGAGTATGATTGTCTTCAGAAAGCCCTGTGCATATCTTGCAGTCTGATAAAGCAGGCAGTCGTCATTTAATGGTGTAGACGTTACAGACATAGATTTTTCTGCACCTGTAGCCCTGCTCACAGTAAAGGGCTTTTTGATAGATAGTCAAAGAACTTGGAGGGGGAGGTTGATATTTTCTTTTCCTACTGCTGATGTATCAATGTCTTGCCTGTGATTTTGTTCTCTTGTTTCTGCTTCAGAGCTTCCCATGAACCATTCAGTGCAAGTGTAAAGTGCTCAGATGCAATGATAGTTTGTAGGGGAGTTTGACAGGAGGGGTTGGTCGTTTTTCTTACCATGTGGCAAGTAGCAGGGTGGGTTTTTGAACATGCCAGCTGGAAGGGGTAAAACCCAGGGCACTGTGCAGAGGATGGGGAGAAGGCACCAAAGCAGAATGTGGGAGTTCACCATATTTTTGAGGTTCTAAATACCTTCTGGACTTTCTCTGTATTCATTTTGCTAAGCTTTGGGGCTTGTCCTTGAACTGACTTTCAAGACAACATTCCTAGGGGCATGGGATTTCCTGCAGGCTCTACAGAATGAATTTGTTTTTCTTTTGCTTTTTCCTTCTTCATTGTTTTACATGCCAAGTGCATTTGCAGATGGAACACAGAGTGGCAGTTTTCTAGCAAGATGGCTTAATTGCCTTGGATACAGGACAAGTTTGGTGGGACAGACTATGAAAATGGTCCATACAAATTTTAATGAATTGACCTGTAACTGTAATAAAAGAAAAAGATTAATTACCTTATCGTAGATGCTACAAATTTATTTACATTATGATTTTATAGGGATGACTAAATTATAGGAAGGGACGCAAGTCAAAAAAAAAAAAAAACCAAACAACAAAAAACAACCCAGAGCATAGGTATATATCATCTCTACATCTTAACTAAATGTGTGTTTGAATTCATCAAAGTATTGTACTGATTTCAGCTTTTACCCAGCTAGACAAGAAAAAGGTAAATGATAAATGCTTTCAGAGAAGGTGTTTTTTGAAAAAGACAAAACCATACTTTTTTCATTATTTTTCAGGTTTAGACTTAATATGTGTGCTACAACTTAATACACCTGAAGGAAAAGAATTTTCTGTATAGATTATCTCCTGAGTATGCAGCTTGTTTGGTTTTTTCCCTAAATTTTGCTCGCTATATAGTGCACTGCTCTTGCAATTCCTGAAACTTTCACATACAAACCCGTACATATGTTTCTACTATCATCTTCAGTAAATGCAAATTAAAAAATGTAGTTTGCCTATCACTTTCTTTTATAGAATATTATTAATTGTAAACACTGCTGAGAAACAGTAAAATATTTTTAACAATCAGTGCCTCTTCTATTTTAAATATAAAACAAAAAGTTCTTGACTTATTTTGAAGTTGATAAAAATTGAAAAAATGTACATGTTCATCTTCAAGAGATTCTAATAAACACCATATATAATGGCAATTACATAATTTCTTAAATAATATTTTATTGGGTGTTTTTTTGGTTTTTTTCCTCTACTTAAACTTAATGATTTCATATAGCCTAAAGTAAACAGCATGGGTAAAACTTTTTTGTTCTGGTGTTTAAATAAACGCAGTGAGGCCTTAACTATGTCTTTGGACACTTGACCTAAAGTCTGACTGTTTTTGATGTAACAGGAAAAAAAGCAACTTTAACATAGTTTGGAGGGTGTTTGAAACTAAACATGGATCAGAAGGAAACGCGTAACTGTATATACTTACATTAAGATATTTCAGTTCTAGAAAATTATATTTTTTTTAAAAAGTAACTTTTTCAGATATGGCTTTGGATATCTCTCAAAAAGGTCAAGTTCTTTAAAAAATCTACTTGGCTCTTGGGATTTCTGTAGTATTTTGCCAATATCCTGTATATGTTGTCTGAAACACAAATTATTCCCTTAATTCATTAATCATGTTATAGCTGAACGTACTTTTTTTAGAATGTAGTATCTTATGAAAACCTATATAGTGGTGTATGCTATGTTAACATTTTAGCAACCTTTAGCAGAGAAAATATAAACACCCCCTGCAACCAGGACACCAGCTACTAATCTCAGTATTATATATTTCTTACTTTAAAACAAGTATCCAAAACAGTGTAAAAGGAGGAATAAATTCAATGATGTGAAAATATTTCAAATGCATAGATCTTCTGATACAAAAGAATTCCTTTGCACTCCCAAAGAGTGTGGATGATTTCTATTATTTTTAAAATTTCTGCACCACAGATTACACAAAGTTTGTATAGTTATATTTTTTCCTTTGGAGATATACCTCATAAGAGCTTGCAAATAATTTGACCTTTTATTATATTTTGTTTTTGTTTTATTGTTCCTTTCTTCTTCCTAGTACCATTCTCCAAGGTTTAAAGCTAAATTGTAGAATTTGTTCCTAATGTACTTTGTTCTCTTCCCACCCTGACATAATTTAAGGAATTTTGTTGCTGTCACTCATTTGACTTGTTATTGCTCATGGGACACTAACGGAAAAAAGATAAGCCTTGCAGAATTGCAGTCACTGAATACTGAGACTGTTTCTTAAGCAAAACTGTCATTAAAACTATTCTGTAGAATCTATTGTAAGAGGAAAGGGTTTTTTTGGGGGGGTGGTTTTTTGGTGTTTTTTTATTTTTGTGAGAGCTCAGGCAATTAACAGAACCAGGAAGAAAGAAAATATGGCTTTGGTATTTTACCTTTTAGTTTGATAAGGAGTTCCCTTTTCATGCAAATTACTGTTTACTGGTTCATTATTGATAAATTGTGTCTGCCTTCAGTCAAGCAATCGTGTTATTCTGCATAACATATGTCAATCAAAGCCTTTGGAGTCATATCAGAGTATAAGTGGAGCATATTTATGTGTCTGGATGTTGAGACAATTCACATATTCAAATAACAGATACAGAATACTTCAACTGCCCTGCAAATTGGAATCCCAAATGCTGTACAAAGCTCTGAAATTGCATCCATCAATTCTCATATTTCAACATCGACAAGACTTCTGGCCTTCGTCCCATTACATTAACTTGCCAATCTCTTCTCTGGCTGTACGGTCATTAGAAGATGAAGAGATTTGAGTTCCCTATTTTCCATTTCACCTTTCCCTGACACATCCCCAGTTTAGTCTTCTCATTGCTTATTTATTGCAAAAACACTGTGAAGATAAATAAGCTTTCATCTGAAAGAATACATATTGGAACATACAAATGAACTCAAAGTTCTCATATTAGCAGTTAGAATATGAAATAATTCAGCTTTAAAGGGACCTCAGATCATTATTTCTGGCTCCACAATTTTCTAAGGATTAAAGAAAGAAAGAAGAGGGGAAAAAGAATTAACTTCAGTTTGCCATAAATAAATTTGTTTGTTTTTTCCAAATAACCAGTGAAAAAAGTAATTAACTCCCCAGCTCTTCTGCTGTGGCCAGAACCTTCTCTATTGCCTTGGTGCTTATTGCTACTTTCTTCACAGAGAAGAAACTATGTGGAAGAAACTTGAAACTCATTCTTGTCTGGGGGTTTTACAGATGACAAGGCAGGAAA
>NW_010323740.1:0-15696 GCF_000700745.2 Antrostomus carolinensis | reverse complement strand
AAAGAGTGTAGGGTTGGGGTGGGGGGGTTGCTTGTTCAATTGTTTTTACAGTGGGGTTATTTTAAATAATCCCATCTGGTTCAATCTGATTTTGCTTCAGGTGTCAACCCTCGATCTTTGAGGTGATTTCTGTTACCTCAGTAGATGTTTTCATCAGCATCCGGTACCCACAACAGAATAATATGTACAAGAAGTCCCTTCCATCTGGGTTTGGTGAAAATGTGGTCGATATTCCTTAGCACAGTTTTCCCTCATGCCTGGGGCAGTATGTTCTCCAAATTGTAATTTGTTCAGGTTAACACCATTGTATTACTTATGTAGGTGTTGCAAAAACATAACTTTCAGATTGTGGCTGTGGGAACAAAATGCTATTTATGAGCATAGCAAAGCTAAGCCTCTTAGAACATAAAAAAGAAAAGGAAAATGCATCTTCATACTATCCAATGAATAGGAGATGGTTGGTGAGAGGGATACACGTTGTAAGGATTCAGGAGTAGGATAATTCGATGGTACATGGTGTATCCCCTACTTTAAAAGTGTCTTTTTGTGTAATTACAAAGTAATTCAAGACTAGATATTCTCTAATGTTCAACAGCTGTATTTGAAGGATAGATTTTTCAGAAAAAACTTTAGATCACATTTAAGCATAACAAGCTGACTGAACAGAAATCAGGAGGCAGCTTTTAGTAAAGTGATTGAAATGTAGAAGTTTATTTTTTTGTCTATAACATGTAGACAAAAAACTGACACAAATGGTATTTTTCCAAAAATGTAAAATGAGAATTTGACTGAGTCTCCAATGTTCTTGCCTGTCCTTCTGTTTGCTTTTACATCTTAACAAGAGTTGTGTTTCTCTGGACATCCTTTCTCTTGTGTCAGAATTTTGCAAGTGAAAGCAATTCCTTCAAAAGTGTCTGACCTTAATTAGGTCTGGCAGTTGTGAATACATTAAAAATATTTTGAAAATTGGCTTTTTATTTTGGTGTCTTAATTGGAGGGATGTCTGTAAGTGTTGGTTTTCTCATCAATGAATTGCAGCACAATATGCTTATGATTTTGGTTTAATATTTGAATGTTTATAAAGTATTTTGGGATCTTGTCAGTGGCTTTTGAGTAATAAAATTAATATTTGACTTATGTTAAATAATTTCTCTTTAAACATAATATCAGCTAAATGGATGTAAAACACAAATCAGATTAATTAGGCATGCTGTTTCTTTTCTAGTGAACAAACACAAGCCCTGGATTGAGACATCATACCATGGAATAATAACTGAAAACAATGACACTGTGATTTTGGATCCTCCTCTTGTTGCTTTGGATAAAGATGCACCTGTTCCCTTTGCAGGTAGGAACATACATTATCAGCACCATTTGAGCTAATGGGTTGCATTATAAAGTTATTAGCATTTGTAAGGAGTGAATCTGTGGTGCAGAGATAATATAATCTGAGGGACATGTTTAGAGGCTGTGTCTGAGTATTCAGGACTTGACCACTGGCCCAGAGACCTTGAAATGAGGTGTTTTTTACAATTAATGTGTCTGCTCATTTGTTGTGGAGCAAAAGTGATTATAAACAGCATAATGTAGGAGGCTTCCACTCTCAACACATCTTTAAATTAAAACACAAGAATTATATAATTAAATTTGAATTTGCTTTTATAGCAATGAATCATTACAATTGCCTAAAGTAATATTACATAGTTAATTTCGTATGGTAATAACAGCCCCCACTTTCTCTCTTTCTGTCTAACTCCCTGGCCCAAACCTGGTTATGGACAAACTATGTGACAAATATTTAAAGTGGCTCAACTCTTATATTACTGTGTTAGTACTTTATAACTGTCAAGACTTAGACAGAAAATTTGATGCAGATTTTGAAGATTTTTACTCAGATGGCTGTATGATAGATACATGTCATATAGAAGTCTTAACTTATGTTAAGTCTATTTTTCCTGACATATTCTGTCATATTATTAGTTTCTTAAGCAGAATATTCACATGTCAAGCAAGTTTTCTCTAAATTCCCTATTTAATTAAAATATTTTTTCAAGAAAAAGAGAATATTAAAGATTGGTAGCTGTTCTGAAAATCCTAAAATATATATAGTTGTTATAGGTATTATATTGCTTGAAATCTTTTATAAGGAAAGGAACTAGTGAAGATGAGTATCCTTGTTCTTGTGGAATGCAGTCATGTTCAATAAGCAGTAAGTCAAAGTATTTGGCCCAAACAGCATTTTACAGCATTATATAAGAATTGTTATTAGCCATTTTCCTCAAAAGCATATACTGGCATAAACTCATATCCTGCAAAACAGGGATTCACAAATGATTTTATATATTGAACTCCATTTTAATATCAAGATTGGTTTATCACTCATGATGCCCCATGGTTCTTGGTTCCACAGAACACTTTTCTTCCTCAACCACTGGGGATGTTCAGTGGAGGGAACTTACCTAATTTAGTCAGAGAGAAAAGCCTCAAATAGCATATACATATGGATACAGCAACCTTGGCATAAAACACTTCTATCTGCTGATCAGTCCCTGTGGCACCGACTTACCTTGCTAATGGAGACATAATCAATGTCCATTCAGAGAAAAGTAGAAGGCCTCTAACTGGGAGGTACTAATTATAATCAGAGCAGGAGTTCTTCAGACAAAGTTGCTTAGAGTAAGGTGTCCTTACTCAGTTACTAGTTTTTGAAGCAAAGGAAAAAGTACTTGTTTCCAAATTATTTTTTTTATGCATTCATCAAGAAGCAACAAAAAGAACAAGTGTGGAATGAGACTTTGAATGACAAACAGTTATCCATAATGTATTTGAGTATACTTTTTTCTTATAATGGTAACTTTCACATACATGTGCAATTCATTCTTCCAAATGTTTGTGGAAAACGATAATGTAAATTTAGATGAAAGCCTGAACTAAACTCATCTGTGAAATCTTCAGGTTCTGAAGATCGATCCCTAGTGAAAAAATGTCCTTTTCCTTTTCAGGGGATTTTTCTATTATTATGGATATTCCATATCATATTTTCTTCTTTTACTTTCATTATGTTGGCATCTTTATGGGCATGTTAATCACATGTGCTGTTTCCACTGATACTTCTACAAACTCTTGGCTGACTGAGGATTTGCTAGCTTGATGATTTTCTTTGTTTTTTACCTTGGGACAACCAATATGTTTTTCATGAATTAGTGATTTACTATTCTTGTAGAAAATCATCCTTTGAGATACTGAATTTGCACAGACAAGACTGGCTTTTATGGTAAATGGTACATTAGACACTAGTTTTAATTTTTCATTTATTGATTTGAATTATTTATATTTTAAGAAGTATTATGGAGTCTGGGAGGCAAAATACGTATTGTGTATTCCCTGATATTAATAGTTAATTTCCAGATAATATTGTACATTTGGCCTCATGATCTGCAATCCAAACAAAATATTTTAATACTGATTGAACCCTTAATTCCCTTGAGGGACCTGGATTCCCTGCCTGTTTGGAAAACCTCTATGTACTTCTTTTTAAGACTCCTGCCTTTTTAAATTGTTGGAGTAACTTCTTATTTCTGTTTTAAATTTCTGCTTTAGTATCATGTAATTTTATTTTGCTTCACAATATCATTAATTTTATTATAGGTCTTTATGGAAAATTCAATTTGTTTAAAGTATTTAATAGGAGAAAACTGAAAATAGATACAGCTACAACATTAACAATATTTAGTAGCTGTACATTTAGTAGAATTGTAATGTGGAATTTCTTCTATGACTACATTTTGTATAACTGTGGAAAACTTATTCTACAGTATAATATATCGGTTTTCAGTTGTACCAGAGAATCAGAGCTCCAACAGTTCCTTTCCCATCACTCTGTTAAAATTTTCAGTATTTTGTCCAACTATTGGGGGGGGGGGGGATTTTGAAATTCAGTATTTTGAAAGATTTACCCTGATTTTTTTTTTTTTTTTTTCCAAATGGGCCCAGATTCAAGAATATATCAAGACAGTTTCTGACCTATGCTCAGATATCTGCTTATATTTCCTTGAACAAGCTATATTAAGACTAAATATACAAGGTTTCTTCGTCCGAAACCACAGCCGCTGCAATAGTTTACCAACAGATTGTTGGCTGTTCCATTGGTATTTGCCCTAGCTTTTAGAAGCAGATCTTTTTTTCAATAATATCTATGTGTATATGACTTTAAAATACACCACAAAAACAAAAGAATCCTTCCAACAAACCAAAACAAAAACCAAACACCAAACCAAACAAAAAAACAAAACAAAACAAAACAATGCAACTGCTATATATCCCTCCAGTTTTCATATGAGCATAATTCCCATAGGAACAAAGTTGCACTAACAACAGAAAGAAAAAATTCAAGAAAACTCTCAACCACCAGACTGGTGTTCCTAGGGAATGCCTGTATAACTACATAGCTAGATGTTACGTGGATTGTGTAATCTTTGTACTTTTCTTAATTTCTTCATTTTTAAATGCTCATCTTCCATCAGTGACAGGCTAAGGAAAATTTACAGTGTTTATCATTGAAAGGGTTGACAGGTCATGGAGGTGAAATGTGTATTTATTGTAAATATTTATTTACTAATTTATACCTATTTATTCCATACGTATTTCTATATCTTGCTAGTGAGGATGTCGTCCTTTTGGAACTGTGCTTAACTTGTGGAAGTAAAGGTAGGTAGTCCTTATGTTTATGACCAAGGCATAGGCTAGTGTGGTATTTTGGGTGGATTCACCCTTTTTGCTTGCAGCTTGCAGCCAAACACAGCCTGCTCTCTCACCCTCCCCCTGCCTCTCCCAGGGAGTAGTGGGGAGAATTGGAAGAAAAAGGGCAAGGAGACTCACGGGTTGAGATAAAAACTATTTACTAATTAAAATAATATGATAGGGATAAGAACAGTGATAACACATTATACGGTTAAGTGATGCACAGTGCAATTGCTCACCACCTGCCGACCAATGCCCGGCCTGTGCCAGCCAGCGATACCGGAGCAGAGACAGTCCCGAAACCGAAATCCCAGAAGAGCGAGTCTGAGCAATCCCTGAGAGAATATCCTTGTCTTCTGGTCAACCCTGGTCAATATACTGACATGACGTGATATGATCTGGAATATTTCATTGGCACATCCAGATGCCAGTTTTAGGTTTTGCTATTCACTACACTTCTCCCTTCCAGTCCTAATGCAGCTGTGAACCAGCCAAACACGGTGGCCTTGAGCTCCAAAAGCAACTAATAACATTGGTACTTTTATCAACATTCCTCTCATAACAAGTCTTACTGAAACTAAAACACAACTATTCTAATTACTAAAGAAAATTAACTCTATCCTAGCAAAACTAGGACAGCTAGCATTGTGGTCTACAGGATTAAAACGATGACGAGACATGCACTACAAATAGCAGATACCAGCAGATAATGAGATTGCACTGTTCTTTCCATGCAGGAAAGCACAGTTCTGCTGTATAGCCCTTGCCTGGAGGCACCAGCAAAGGCTGTTTGTACTCACTCGCTGTAAAAGCTCCGAGTTCAACAAGAGGAGCCTGGAAGAGGTGCAGGTTTTCCAGCTCTGAGCTATGTATTATCAGGGGTGCTTTGAGCAACGTACAGGTCACCTTGCTCCTGTCACTTGCCCTGGTGCACAGGTAGTTTATGCATTCCATATTTTTCACCTGAACCAAATAATCTTTCAGCTAATAACTACTTTGTTACTAAGCACAAAAGCAGAACTAAGCTATTAAGATATGCCTGAAATTCTTTGATGGTTCTTACCTGCCCCCAGTGCTTTGGTTTGTTTTCTATATCCGTTCTAATTTTTTTAGTTTGAATGTTAGTTGTGGCATAGAGCTACTCTAAATTATAAACAGTTTTTTTGTTTTGTCTTCTGGAAACTTTAACATTGTTCCTAATACCTGTGCCATTTTTCCTTTCCGTGGCTATTAAGGTAAGACTTTTAATTAACTATCTTGTCAGCCCTTCTAAGTAGTACCCACATTATTGTGCACGTCAAACCCCTATTCACATGGAGCACTCACAAGACAAATTTACTATAATCTGCACTTTTTTTCTCACTTCTGTCTAATCAAGGGTGATGAGAGGAGGAAAAGGAATCTTCTGTGCAGTTATCCTCTCAACAGATCTGTGTTTCCAGGGAGGACTAACGGGAGTGTAACAGGACTAAATGTGCCTGTGAAAATGCTGGCTGTCAAATGTGATCAGCCTATTTCATAATTGGAGCATGAAAACTTTCACAAGGTTGCAATGAATGGTCCTTGGTGTGTCTTTATCTTAGAAATTTATTCTGAATAGTGCAATAATTGGAGTCTACGTAAAATCATAGTTCTTAAAATTATCATGGTAGTAATATATTCACTTTTTTTTCATACAAGTACATTTTTCAGACCACTAGTTTTGAAGGAAAGCTTGAAAATACCATCACAAATGGTTAAGTGCCAGAAGTAATATGAGTTTTCCAAACTTCGGGTTTTCAAGTCCTGATCAGAAAGGGATTTTCACGCATTGGTGTTAAGATACAACCGATCTTTAAAATAACTACGCTCACCACAGCCGCCTGGAACCTTTTTGCAGGGTATTACAAAAAAAAAAACAAACAACCCCAAACCCACAAAGAAATTGCAAGCCCTGTAGAAATAGGTTGTGCCTTCTGTCCATCTCTTCAGTGTTGTGTAGGTGCAGTATGGGTTTACTTATTATCTAATTTAGGGAAAAAACATTGGAGGAATCTCTTTTAAAAACTATAATAAAATCTACCCAAAAGAAGAAATCTGACTTTAATTAGACTTACACCAACCTGCAGGGTCAGCCATACAACAGTCAGCTGTCACCTGCTGGTTCTGAGGCTGGAAATCACTTCAAGGACTTTCAGGCCTCAGAGTGGTTTGACTAGAGACTAGGTGAGATCAGCTGAATCAAGTTGACAATGTTCTGTTTCTGTGGTAGCAGGAAACCCTCGCAAACTGTGGTAGGATTTTGGAAAGCTATTTGGAAAGAATACTTGTCTGCATTTTAAAAACAGCAACTCCGGTTCATCAGCAATGTTGTGCAAAAAAAGATCTGAAAGGAACTTCAGGATGTGTCCAGTCCGTCCTCCTTGCCCAAGGCAGGAGCCATTATACCTGTGTCATTCCTGATAAATAGTTTTCTGTCCTAATCTTAAAGATCTGTGATGACAAAGACGAAACACCTTCCCTGGGCAGTCTATTCCACACTTCACCATACTCACTGTTTTTCATGAAGCTTAACCTGAATTTTCTGTACCGCAATTTTAGCCCATTAGTTTTTGTCCTATCCACCATGGCTAGGCAGAGCAGATTTTTCCCATTCTTTTTTGCAGCAACAGTCTTTTATGTTGCTCCCTAAAACACTGTGAGCATCTAAAACAGTAGGGGGGAGGGTGGTGCTTCGGCTCTCATTGTGTTACTGATACAGACATGAAGCAGAGAAATAGGAGGCGACTTTCAGGACAATGAGATGATGAATGCCCTTTTCACCTTGAAAGTGAAAAGCTTAACTCTTTGCTGTGTTGCCATTATTAGGCTGATACACTTGTATTTGAATGCAATATGTTGCACCAAGGTTAAACTGGATAATTTTACCACAGTGAGTTGGGCCCATTAAGCCTTCAAGCTCTTTTGATGCTCTTGACAGATTTACAGATAGCCTTTTTTAAACAAGTGAGGTGTGTGCCTGGCTGGCTCCACGCAGACAGGTACTCTGTATCTCAGAAGCAGTTGCAAAACAGACTTCCTTTGCAGATGGAGTCCCAGTCTCTGACTGTCTCTGATGCTGGCTATGCTAAAACCACTGTATAGGATAAGGAAACAACCAGCCAACGAGGGTGCCTGAATATTCACTAAACTACAAGCTGCATCCACGTGGTCTTGCAGATCATCTTTGCTCTTTTCGGAGTTCACAGGAGGGTGTATTCACCACAGCAAATCCAGTAGTTGTCAGTCCGCTTACACCCAGGGGCTGAACACAAAATCCCATTTCTCTGCTTCAGATTGTGAAGCTGTCTAGCCTTCTTGTTTGGTTGTTTTTTTTGATAAGCAGTGACATTAGTAACAGAAACAATCTTTTTGGTACAACATTAAAAATATGGAAATTATTTTACAAAGTGTGACTCTGAATACTATAATTTCTAATTTACTGTCAGCCAGACTTAAAACATGCTGTCAGTTTATGATGCCCAGGTTTAATTGGTGTTAAATATTTCACTGTGAAAATGATGCATGATCAAAAAATCTGAACTGTAAGTGAAGCCATGGAGCATTGCAGTTGTTTATACAGGTCACGTGCTAATTATTTAAACTTATATTTTTGAAGTTTATTAATATAACTTACTTAGTTGAGATTCTAGCCTTTAAAGGCGTCCCCCCCAAAAAAAAAAAAAAAAAAAAATCAAAAAATCTCGTCATGGTGTTCATAACCTAAGGTAGAATAAAAGAATGGTAATAACACAATCGATTCCAGAGATGCTAGTTTTGACCTAAGGGATGCTGCTTGTTATCCAGTAAAGTCAGAGTGATAAATGCTCAAGCTTGAGGTTAAGAATGCACCAAGAATATCACTCTGAAAGTGACCTCTGTTGGTTAGTCCCTGAAGTTTAGAGATGAGGGGTTTGAGGGTTTGGGGAGGTTTTTTTTGTTCTTGAAGTTTTACTTGAGTTTGTAACAGGCTCATATCCTCTTAAAATTAGTGCTTGCCAGATACAGTTAAGCAGGTAAAAAATGTAACAAAACCCTGTTGTAGTTAGACCTCTGTCGTTACGCTTGCAGTGAATGGCACAATTGCTTCAGTTCTTACACTTTCAGGTACAAATAAGCATTTTAAAACATTTATTGATATAAATTGAATGATTTGAAAAATTATGACAGTAAGCATAATTCAAAGGCAGGAAGCTGGACAACGAAGGGGTTTAAACAAACAAGCATGATACCCCTGTTACATTTTTTCTTGTTGCATAGTTTGTTTCACTTCATAACTTGGTATTCAAGAGGTGGTAAACTTGACGTGTCCATTTCTGCTTTCAAGGTATGTCAACCCAAGCATACAAAAATCTCTGGCCATCTTTACTTACAGTAATACAGTAACATAAAGGACGCGCAGAGTGAGGACTAAAGGAAGTAGTGTGAGGACCCAAGTGAAGGAATGAACATTCTGAGTCAAATAGTGCAGCTTCCACTCTTAATATCTCTCTTCACTCTTTCATTCCTTCCATGGTCTGTCCATTAATTCAATTACATCTATTTCCTTCACATAAATATTTCCTTATTTGTGTGTGTTCCTATGTTGTCATATTCTAAGGTGAAGGATGATAATTAAAAAAAAAAAATGTAAAGGCATGAAGTGTTATTTGTGCAGACTTAGAAAAATAATTTATAATATCATGAAGTGTTAGTAACATAACAAGTGGACTTGGAATTGTCACCACTTAGAAGTTTACTGCAACAAAATTGGCACTACAGCATGCTAGTTTGCTTTAAAAATAAAATCAATGGGCTAAATTAGTTAGGGAAAATGTCATGTTAAAGGTATTCCTCGGAATGGACTACTTGGGTTAGTGTAAGGCAGCAGAGGGACACGTTGTTTGCGTGAAGTGGTTTCTAAATGTTAAAAACTTTTTCAAAGAACAGCCTCAACACATAATTGTTTAAACTTTAGAGTTTCTTTTGCTTTTTGGTCAGCAATTCTTTTATGGAAACAATAGTTGAGAAACTCCACTTCCCTTTAAACCTGCTACTTTTCACTCACAGCTGAAAAAAATGTTACTTTTGAGGGCTACAATAAACTCTCTCAATAGCCTCTAAGTGCTGTTGCTCCCTTTGATTGCTAGGGCAGCCTAAAAAAATGAATGTGATACTACTGTTATGAGGCAAGAGGGGAAAGGAGAATAGAAAGAATTCAAACTCTGGACACGTGTTTTAGGGCCTCAATTTTATATTCAGTTTTCCTGCTTCTGGCTATGTGAAATGGTTCAAACCAATTCGTTCTCTTGGCCTAAGATTTCCTCTACTGTCCTTTTTTCTGTGTTTAGACTATTAAAAAATATAATCTTATAAGTTCTTTTATCTCAGTGACTATGCAGCACTGAGCAGTCTCCTTGTGCAACGCCAAGCACAAAGAGGGTTTGCTGTTCTCAGCTGTCACTATTTTCTGTGCCATAACCTTTTGTGATGTGTGTATGTAGTATGGTTATAGTAAATGCAGCCTGTGCAATTGGATTAGTGTGGATGTAGAACCTGAACTAACAGTCCTCCTGGAGACATACATCAATATGGTTACTCCGTTCTATCTCTATGGCTGTCACTGGCACTACCAGCTCCCAACCAGTAAGGCAGGGGCATTACTGAGACATTGCAGTTAGAGACGAGACATGACGAGAAAGTATTGGCAAATATTGGAGTGGGGAAAATGAGTTCTTACAAAAAGGCTGAAGAGTGTTGATACAGGATGCATTGTATTGACAAGTTTAAGGTTGTTATTTCTCAAAATTAAAAAAAAAAATATTGAGTGTTTAGTCTTGGGGTTCTGTTTTGTGAAGAAGAAATTAAAAGTGTCCTGGATTTTTTTTAATAAAAATGTGGAATAAACTAGATTTGCTTGTCATTGAATCGATTTGTATTTGTTCTTGGCCATTATAGATTCAATATCAAGATATAAAATATCCAATTATTTATGATGAAAATGCAACACATGATGTAAAGAACCAAGTAATTTCTTAATTATGTTATGTGCATAGAGAAATATCACTGTGATGTTGTGAATGGTACTGATCCCACTGAGATTCAGTGATTTAGCAAGGAGAAGTTAAGAGAAATATTGTAAGAACTTGTTGAGTTTTCTAAGGAGACATATAAAGAACAACAGGGCTAATAAAACACCTAGGTTTTGCTGGGCTTTCATTCTGCTTGAATTTTGTTATAGCAGGCTTCAAGGGACTTAAAAATTAATTGCCTACATTTTCAGATATCTGTTAATCCAGAGAGGCTGGATGGCTTTGATGTAGCTACAGCATGTGGAAATCTGATATATCTGAAATCAAGTACATCTGATATATTCAGTTGTCAGGATCCTTGCTTCAGCTGTTTACACAGTCACCTTTACTCTTCATGCACAGGGCATGAGAAGGAGCTTGGCAGAAAGGAGGTGTTAATTGCCTTTTTCCCCCTAAATGGTTAGCCTCTATTATTTTTTGTGGTGTTGCATCTTGCGTTTACTGTCTGTATAAAAGGCACTTCAAGTTGGTTTAAAAAACAAAATAAATTCTTCTCTCATTAGGTATTCTGCTACACAAAAATATACCCATTTTGTTCAGGTAGTTGGCCTTTGCAGGTAAAATATAGTAGATAACTAGACTCTTGAGGTGAGATTTGCATTTTTCTTTTACTATTTTTGTATTTTGAGGCTTTGTTTCTTTGTAGACTATTTTGTTTATTCTACCTTTCCTGAATGAAATAAATTCTGTAACTGCACTGCGCCAATTTAGTTTAATGTGAAATTAAAGCAACATAAAAAAAAATGGAAGTCAACTCGTGGACATAGTAATTACAATTTAGCCATAATTTACAAAGTATAACATAAATATTAATTCACAGAAACACGTAGGCCTGTTTTTATGTAAAAGTTGTAATAGTGAAACTGATAAGGGAGCTGCAACTTGCCCTGTGAGAGCATGAGGAGAAGTTAAGGGAACTGGGCTTGTTCAGCCTGGAGAACAGACCATTTTGGGGGAGCAAAGCAGTAGCCACCCAGCACCTATGAGAAGGGGATTAAGATGGAGCTAGGCTCTTCATGGTGGGAGGAGGAGAGACAAATAGGAATTGAAATAAGAGAGGTTCAAACTGCACATAAGGCAGAACTTTTTCACCAGGACAGTTGAACATTGGATCAGGATGCTTAGAGAGACTGAGCCACCTCCATCCTTAGAGATCTTTAAGACCACTACCATGGACTTCTGGATAGAGCCCTGAGTAACCTGAGTTCATAGCTGCCCCTGCTTTGAGCAGGATATTGGCCCAGAGAACTTCTGAGGTCCCCTCCAGCCTTAATTATCCTGTGATTCTATGATTTTATCACGTTTGGATGTTTTTGTTTTTGTTTCTTTTTTTCAGAAATTACATTGCTAAAGAGGTGGTAGGTGAGAGCAGTGACCTGCCTGAAGTCAGCTAGCAATGTTCTTTATCTGGCTATCTATTCTCAGCTTAGTCAGAGAAAACAGGCTTCACTGTTTAGCATAAGCCTTGCTTTTTGTATTGGAGTGATAGTTTTATTTCAAAACAATTTACTTTTAAGAAGGAGCCTTAGCTTTTTATGCAAACTATTCTTTTCACTCTTAACTTATGGTTATGAGTTATGTAGAATACATACAAAAATAGGGGCCTACAGAATGTTAGTTATACATAAAAATTCCTAATGCCAATTGTTTAACTTTATATGACTGCTGAGCCATGAATGCGCTTTAGATGTCTTGTACTCAAATAAAATTCAGAAGAAAGTACATTGAAGATAGCTGACAGCAGACTGGCTCTTGCAGTTCACTATTATGGCAAAATGTCCGAATTCTATTGAGTGAACACCTTGGCAGTGGTTCATATCCAGATTGTATTATCTTATAGAGCAGTTCCATGTTGATTCTAATCATATAATAGTAATGAAAGGCCACATGTCCCTTGTCAACCTCTACAACATATATCAAGTAAGTGCTTCTTTTATTTGTCATTCTCTCAGTGTTTTTTGAGAGTGTATAAAAAATAAGTGATCACTAATATCAGACTTCTGAGTATTTTAAAATATGAAAGCTTATGTTATATGCATTTAATACAGTTAGACATGTTAAAATATTTTAAATGCAGTCTTTAAATAATTAGTATAATATAACTTTAAGAAGAAGCTTTATTGTCTGCCCTTGATTCATCTGGGGAACTATGTCTCTCAGTGAGACTAAATTTTCCAGTTAATTGTTGTGAACAAATTTTTGGAGGAGAGGTTGTGAAAGAGACTGGTAGGGATTCAGACTTGTCATGCTGTTGGACATCTGTGTTTCAGGTTAATTGGAATATATTAATTTAATTTTAAACAGCTATTTAAAAGAAAGATTTTATTACCAGATATAATGGACTTTTTATTGCATGTACTGTCCCTTCTGGCTTCTTTATATTCCTTTGGTCTTCTGATATTACAGAAGATTAAGTGACAGAAGAAGAGCAGAAGTTAAAAATAAAAACCAAACCCCTAAAACACACCCAAACCAACCAAACAAAACTGCTGGGACATTTGTTACTTTTTATCTTTTGCAATTGAAAGCAGAAGAAAAAAAAAATGAAGCTTTTCATTTCAGCCAGAAAGGTCTAGTTCCTGGAGTTGTTCAGATTAGCTCCATACCTGCTTTTTTCTTTAGAGAAGTGAGTACGTGGGTTGAAGAAAATATTTTATTTGATCTAATTACACTCACTGTGTTTTGCTGAAATTTTCTCCTTACTAATTGACTTATATAACTTTATTTACATTCGTTTAAAATTTAAGCCGTAAACAAATCAAAGGTGTAGAACCTTCTAGTCCAAAACTGCTACCAGGTTTGAAAAAAATGCATGATCTAAAATTGCCTTTTTCACAGAAGATGTTATTTGCTGTGTTCTACACATTTCACAACTATTCATGGTCAGGGATTTTAAGTTTAATATCTTCAAAGGTTTCTGAAAACATCCTTTATTTTTTCTTTGACTTACTATAAGCCCCTTTCATTATATGACCAGTCAGGCTTTTTGAGGTATTTTTTGCATCACTGCATTTAGAATTCATGGATGTGTAAAAAAAAAAAAAAAAAAAAAAGAGAGAGAGAAGCTGCACAGGTCTGGGTTAGCCCTGTGAGTGATATTCTTATACCAAACTGTCACTATTACTTATTTTCATTATCTACTTAATCTGAAAAATTAGGGAGATGGATGAATGAACTTCAATATTAATGCTATTGAACTAATGGAGCTATAGAGAAGGAAATAACTCATTAATTACTGCTGTGCAATTATTGTATAAAATACATAAAAATAAATGCTTAGGTTTATATACATAATGATGCACTACTCTGAAGAAAGGTGAGATACTCTTTTGTTCTTGGTCCCATGTTAAGTAGTACAAGGCTTTTCTTCCACACACTCCAGAAACCTTTTTCTGAGGTTCCTGGAGTGTGTGGAAGAGAACATCCTGACACAGCTGGTAAGTGAACCCACCAGGGTAGGTGCCTCTCTTGACCCCCTGTTTACCAACAGAGGAGGACTGGTGGGAGATGCGGTGGTCGGAGGCCATCTTGGGCTTAGCGACCACGAAATGATAAAGTTCTCGATTGTTAGTGAAGTAAGGAGGGGGATTAGCAAGACCACTACCATGGACTTCTGGAGGGCAAACTTTGGCCTGTTCAGGATACTGGTTGAGAGAGCTCCTTGGGACACAGTCCTGAAGGGCAAAGGGGTCCAGGAAGCCTGGACATTCTTCAAGAGGAAGTCTTAAAGGCTCAGTAGCAGACTGTCCCCGTGTGCCTCAAGATGAACCATCAAGGAAGATGATCGGCCTGGCTGAACAGGGAGCTCTTGCTGGGACTCAGGAAAAAAAAGGAGAGTTTACCATCTCTGGAAGAGGGGGCAGGCAACTCAAGAAGAGTACAGGGATCTTGTTAGGTCACGCAGAGACAAAATTAGAAAGGCAAAAGCCCCGCTAGAACTCAATCTGGCCACTGCCATAAGAGAGAACAAAAAACGTTTTTACAAATACATTAACAACAAACAGAGAGGCGAGGAGAACCCCATCCTTTATTGGATTTGGGGGGGAACATTGCCACCAAGGATGAGGAAAAGGCTGAGGTACTTAATGCCTTCTTTGCCTCAGTCTTTAACAGCCAGACCAGTTATCCTCAGGGTATTCAGCCCCCTGAGCTGGAAGACAGGGATGGAGAGTGGAATAAACTCCCCTATAATTCAGGAGTAAGCTGTTTATGACCTGCTACACCACCTGGACACTCACACGTCTATGGACCAGACGGGACCCATCCAAGAGCACTGAGGGAGGTGGCGGAGGAACTTGCCAAGCCACTCTCCTTCATTATCAACAGTCCTGGATAACAGGGGAGGTCCCAGAAGACTGGAGGCTTGTCAGTGTGATGCCCATCTACAAGAAGGGCTGGAAGGAGGATCCAGGAAACTACAGACCTGTCAGCTTGATGTTGATGAGGAAATTCATGGAGTGGTTCATCTTGAGTGTGCTCATGCAGATAATTAAGGACAACCAGGGGATTGGGCCCAGTCAACATGGGTTTGTGAAAGGCAGGTCCTGCTTGACCAACCTGATCTCCTTCTATGACCAGGTGACCTGCCTAGTGGATGAGGGTAGGGCTGTGGATGTTTTCTACCTGGACTTTAGCAAGGCCTTTGACGCCGTGGCTGTTGTCTACCTGGACTTTAGCAAGGCCTTTGACACTGTCTCCCACAGTGTTCTCCTAGAGAAGCTGGTGGCTCACGGCTTAGACAGATGTACTCTTCGCTGGGTACAAAATTGGCTGCATGGCCAAGCCCACAGAGTGGTGGGGAACAGAGTTGAATCCAGTTGGTGGCCGGTCACTAGCGGTGTTCCCTAGGGCTCAGTTTTGGGGCCAG
>NW_010323739.1:0-15078 GCF_000700745.2 Antrostomus carolinensis | reverse complement strand
TTTTTTTTTTTTCAGGATTAGGGCCAAAGTAATTTACACTGAAAAACTCAGTTACACTGAGTTTCATTTGATTTGAATTACTCACTTATTTTTAAAATAATCCATAGATAAATCTTAATTTCATAACAGATAGCAGTAGATTCATGTACAAATAAGACTGTTGCTCATTCTTAAGTTTACAAGCATACAATACAAAAGTGAAGGTCTTATCCCTGACTGTTCACTGCTGAAGTTCCATATGATGGAACAGATAGAAGAAACAAAACACTGAAGAAACGCAAAAGAAATTCAAACCTCGTGGCAAAAGTTTACACTGAATGTGCAATTCTTGTTCATGAAATTAATGATTCTTCACTGGCTTTGTACGGGCTCAGAATAGAGAATAAGTATTCATTGCTGTGAAAGGGAGGAGAAACCTTGCTACACCTTTGTCCTTTTCATTTATTTAAGGTTATTCTCTTATTCTCTAATTTTCTCATAAAAGTGCTAAATTTGTTCCCTAGAGCTCATGAAAAAATACTTTATTGCACTGCTGAAAAAGAAAAGTAAGGATCAGACAACTATTATGTATGTTCTCAACTTAAATTTATTAAATTATTTTACTGGTAATCAGGAAGCTGTTAGTAAATGTATTCTTGATATGCTTCAAGCAGCTACTGCCAGCCAGTCCAAAATTGTCTTTGATAGTCAAACACCAGGTAATAAAAAGGTCATTACTGAAGGAGTTGTGATCAGTCATCTAATGCTGATTAGAAGGTTCTGAGGAATAAGCATAAAACTGATGAGAAGTTGTTTATCCCTTCATCAGACATGTTATCCATTAAGGAACAAAACCCAACTCGAACAGAATTATTCTAATGAAACACAAATTAATCCAACAACAAAGGTAAACGATATTGTTGACGTTGTTATCAGTTAAATCCTGGTGCCACTTTACTCAAATGATCCCTTATTATTGGATTATAAAAACAAAATTCAAAAAGTGTTTTGGCATTTGAGTGCACATGGAGAAAGGTGTACCTTAATGCTTTTTTATTATCTGGAATACTATATTGCTTCTGTTTCACGATATGCTACGCCTATTTTTAGTCATTAGTATTTCTTTATTTTCTATACCTATTTTTATTTATGCATCCATAACTATGATGTAGGTAAGGGAAAAGAGATAGACAAACATGTTAAATATATATGTGTCATCTAGTTTGGATTATCTGTGTGTTTAATCTCATTGCTAGAATAGGTATTGTGAAAGCGGTGCTGGACTGTGCCTGAGGGACCTTAAACTGATATATGTATTTATTTTCTTGTGCAGTTCTAGCTATCTTGTGGAATCTGCTTTTCTGAACTTCTCAGAAGTCTGAGAAGCTACTATCTTCAGTTCCCTATAACACAGGTCAAAATGTAACAGTTAGAAATATCCAAGTACCTTGCAGTTATAACTGAAACCTTTTAATGAAAGAGGAAAAAAAGACTGGCAGAATTTATTGAAAACAAAACCTGATTTTATTTAATTTTTTTAAACAGATATGAGATATAAACTCAAAAGTCAGTATTTTTGTTTTTTTTCCCTAAAATGTCAGTAAGCCTTAGTAGAAGTTATGTCTATTTAAAACAAACAAAACCACCTTTTTTTATCCGCTCTTTTCAGAACTGAATAAGTCTTGTGACTGCTATCATGTGACAAGCAGTGTGTACTGACACAGATACAGCATTGAAAGAATTAATGTTAATATCTTCCATACCTGTTCTCTTTGTATTGAGCTTGCCTTGTTATATAATGTGAAATAATATAAAGAGATGGCCCTTGGATATTACCACAATCTTTCTTTTTTTAGATATACAACATATTTACTTGTTGTCAGCCAAAATAAAATATTTATACTTAAAAGAACAGAAGAGTTTGAAAATTATTTTTTTAGGGAGGACGATAACTTTTTTTTTTTTTCCTCCTTGTAATTTTTTGTCATTCAGTAAATTAAGCTCTTCCATTACCTAGTTCTGGAAGCCCTCCTAGTTTTTTTCTGCTCATAACCAGGAATACTTCCACATTCCTGAGCACACAGTGATGCCTGGACTTTGTCTGGACTTCAAATCATGGCAAAACCTGAGTATGTATTAGGTTCTCTTTTTCTATTCACCACTTCTCCCACCACACACGTGCAAAGTTTAGTCTGAACAAGTGCTATTTTGGATATCCCAGGGACCTCAGAGGGTATCACCGTGTATTTCTGATAGGCCATGTCAACACCATGACACAAAATAATTTTACAAATTATTATTTATTTTTTTTTATGTGAGCCTGGTGTAAACCCATAACAACACCTATCCTTTAATATGGGAATTTAGGTCAACAAAGAGTGTGTGAAACATTTTTGAATTTTTTTTTCCAGGATGTTATAAAAGAAAAAATATTCAATATTGGCTAGGAGCTCATAAAGAAATCTAAAAATGTGTAAAACAAAAACGCAAAATTTCATTAACTGGTCAATATAAGCTTAGTGAGTATAAATATACTTGCTATTTTAGACCTTAGCTTTTACTCATTACTTTTCAGTTTTCACCAGGAAAAAAAAAGGCATGTCTAAAATAAGTAGAAAAACAAAAAAGGTGGAGAATGTGAGAATATTTAATTTTTGAGACAGTCAACATATAGAATATATTTAAATCATTGACCATTAAAAAAATTAGATAAAAAAGCTTGAAATAGTGCTGATGTTTGAGTTTTGTTTGGAATCAAAAAGTTCAAAATACAAGAATGTGAGGCTGAGACAAGTATTAATTGTCAAAAGACTCTTCAGCCTGCTAATCCTTTACAGAATAAGTGCATAATATTATTTGCTTCTACATTTACTTTCCTATCCAATTGACAGAGTTCCATACTACTATTGGAAAGCAAATCCTGTGAGACTTTCTGCATGTCCAGGGCAATTGTGTCTCTTTATTGTGCAACTAGTAAAATTTTAAATATAGAATTTGGGAATTAGTTAAAAAATAGTAATTCATTATTTTTTCAAAATGTATTAAATATAGCACCCCCATCTTCTCAACAAATTTGTGTGAAAATTAAAAGCACACAAAAATAACTGTAACAAAAGAATTCAAACCTACTTTCCCCCTTTTTATAGTAATGCCCTCCAAAGGATCCTGTTTTCACAGATGTCTAACACTAATGTGACAACCATGAGACATTTTAAAGTGAAGAAACTAGACTTTAAAAAAAATATTTTTTCTTTCTATTTTTATATTCAGTACAGCAGTTCACTAATGATACATCCATTCCTTACGTGGTCACATGCAAGCTATATACCAAAGAGTAAGTGCTATTGCTGAAGAAAAATGTTCACATTGTTAAGTAATAATGAAAAAAAGATTAAAATAATGGAAAACAGAAGGCCACAACAGATATTACTCTACAGGAAAACAGCAGAAAGGACTGATGTTGGTATTATGCAAATTACTTGACCATAGCATATTGTGTCCTCAGGCAAGAACTGGAATCCGTTACATTGTTGCATGTTTGATTGACTATCGCAAAGTATTCGTTTTAAGAATCTTGTTTTCCTTTTCTGCCACAGATAATCACATAATAATAAAGAATTCTGGACTTTTAGGATCTCTCTAATCATGCAGGAGAAAAAATAAAATAAATAAATAAATGTGAGGGGAAGCAGAAATACAGCCAGAAGCAAAGTAACTGAAGCCTTGCAACAGGCCGGAGAGAAGCAGGATGTTCTGCTGACACCTCAGTATCCCACACTCAAGATCATGGAGATGAACTAAAACAATATGGGGGAGGGAGCAGGGGAGGGGAAATCAACATTGATTCTAGTTAACAAGTGCCAAATTTACTGGATGAAAGAAAAGATGGTAAGAGGAAAGGAAGCAAGTATTATGGTGACAGAGGAATACAAGCTAATATTAAAGCTATAGATAATTTATTTCTATTATTTTGGTAACAAATGCAGTTTAATTTCCAGTTTGGCTGTACACCCTTTGTATTCATTTAGTTCTGTAAACACTTCATATATTCTTATTTTCTGGCAGCACTAATGATGGCTGAAGTCACTAGAAACAGATTTATAATAAGCTTTCACATTAATCCGTTTTGTGGAATAGACTAAGAAATAAATCAAAAAAAGCTGAGGTACAACTGAATTTCATTTAGCAGCCTCTGTTATCTTTTTTTGTAAATATTTTAGACTAATTTATTTCTCTGCTAAATTAATGGTCTGGTGTTTCATTTGAACCCCATTAAAGTTATGTGAGTGAAGCAGATGTCAGCCTTTGTAAGATGAATATACATGAGTTCCTTAAGTTTCTCTGAAAATATTTGTTTGGAACATGTTCTTTTACTCAAGAAAAAAAACCCCAAAATTAGATTATAATATCCAGCTGATTTTGTTCCAAAACATTATTTCATATTCAAGTACTAAATGGACAAGAGATCTGATGATGGGGACACACTAAAAGCTGAAAATATTTCCATAAAAAAGTGAAGCATAATAGAAACTGTGGTCAAATCAGTAATAAAACATAATCACCACCAATCCATACTTCTATTCATTCTTTTTTTTTTTCAGCCTAATAAATAAAAAAATCATAACCTGAGACGTAAAAATATATGTTTAAAATACGTAATTCATCTAATTATTAGGTAAAAATCAAATCTACATTTTGCTTGTGACCCACAGGATTCAATGACTGACATATCTATTATGTGAACCACTACTGATAAACTATCTTTTTTAATTCAGTTTTTGCACAAATCTACTTTGATTGAATGGAACATGCTTACAAGGCATATAATTCCTTCTTTACACAGAGTATAATTACTAAAGGAATTGCTGATCTAAATCTACATAGTCATTAATTGAAAAAGCTCATCTTTCAACAAAGAACATTCTAATAACCTTCAAACACAGATGGCAAACTTCTCTTTAACAGTTTTTCTTTTTTTTTTTTTTAGTTTTATTTACTACACTTTGTAAGTTTCAATTCTATGGATATATTTGCTGAAGTTGCCAGACCTTTATTTTATGATAAACTTTCATCTCTTTGTTGTAATGCACAAAGGGATTTCAAATGCAATGTTTTATTCATTTTTCAAAGCCCAAAGCTCCTTAAAAGCCTCTGAAGGTTTTTTGGGGATTTTTTTTTTCTTTTTCTTCCTTCCCTCCCTTCTCCCCCGCTCTCTCTCCCTTTCTAGCAACCAGCAACAATAGGGCTCTTGTTATGCTCAAAATGCAAGTTGTTTTTTTTTTTTCTTGGTGTCAAGGAGTCTGCCTTCTGAATGACACTCCTGGGGACTCTAAAACGAGATCTGTGGTTGGGGTTATTTGGCACTGAAAAGCGTTACTCAACTTCTACTCTCCACTCTTTCATGAGAGCAAAGAGCAAAGGTGAAAGGTTGTTACTAGGAATTTGAAAGGCTTGTTTCTCTTCAATAGTCTGATCTCATCTCATGTTGCCAGGGAAGACAGGGTCCTGATCAGATAAAATCATTCATTGAACTGTGAAACACAACCTATTTTTTAAAGTGAACAAAGAGAATGAGTTAAAAAATAAGAAACCAGATTTCTAGATTAATAAACTAGCTTTCATATTATTTGTATTTTTACACAAATTGCAAGTTAAAAAGCCAAAATTACCCAGTATGACCTGCTATAGAATTTAGGCCCATAATGTTTTACGTAGTTACTACTACATTAAACTTAACTAGATATGCTTGATTAAAAAAGTCTTTCAAACAACTTTTATGATTCAAGCTCAAAATGTTACAAGTCCTACACAAGAGATACTGTACACATCACATTGGAATATTTCCCCCGGAATTAGAAATATCAGAACATTGAAAAATTATGATATTTACTTAGAGGGGGAGATCACAGGGCTGGAATTATTGGGAAGGCATGTTCACAGGAGGGATGTTGGAAGAAAGAAGGAGATGTTAATGATGACAGAGAGGTTATTCATCGCAAGTTGTCTGGGAAGCAACAGGCCCTGAGTCAAAACCAGATTGTTCCAACAGGACTGGTTCTTGCTTTCACTCAAAGGCAATTTGACGTATGGGGAATTAACAAGGCAAGTCATAACTGAAGAAAGAAAGAATCCCTTTTTTGCTTCCTATAGAATCTCAAACATCAAAGAAAAGTTAATTCCTTTTCCCATTAAGAAAGTCCAATCAAGTTGACAGAAGAAGAAATGTTTGCACGGTGAGCTTGTGTCAGCTCCAACCATTGGACAGGTTCATGTGCCCCTGTGCTCTAGTGTGGAAGAGAGTAATGTCAGGGAGAAGAGTGATGGGGGAAAAGGGATGGCAGCAGATGACCACAGGAGTCGATAGGAAGAACTTTATAAAAGTAGATAATGAGTGAGATTGTTTTGTATGAATTTAAAAACAAGTCTTAGAACCAAAATTATTCTCAGACTGTCAACTCTGTCCTGCTCTGTTAGAACCCAACAAATTGATTTATTTCTCAAATGAAATAATTTAATTTTGCTTGTGAATCTGGCATGCAACAATCTACTGAAAGCTTATTTACCTCAATGGGTGTGTGTAGGTATGAAGGTCTATTTCAATATGTGTTATTTGGTTTCAGGAATCTTTCTTTTTTTTTTTTTTTTCTTTCTTTTTTCTTTTACACAATTCTCTATGCCCAAACTGAAAATTAAAATACTTTTTATTTTATATAGGCTGATTAACTGGTGTCAAGTTGAAAGACACAGAAAAGTCCTGAAACTGAAGTAAAGTGATTCTTATACATCAATTTCTGGATGATGAGAGTAACTTCGCAGGTGTTTAAACACATTACTTTTGTCCAATGTACTTGAAATATTTCATCTTGTGATGAATGATTAAAGCAGTCAGTAGCTAAACAAAAACTATGGTCTTTGTACTATCCTGATATGCAAACTCAGCCAAACCTTGGAAGTATAAATCAGACAATTATTTAATATTCCCCTTTTATACTATACATATAATAAATGTGGAGGCACAAAATAATTTTAGTGGGAAGTTAAAACAATTTAATTAACAGCTAATTTGGACTAATATTCATTTTTTTTTTTATATTCAAACTAAAACAAATGTAACATTAAATCTTTTGCTTTATAGCATATGTTTTTCTTCTTTGTCCCATAAAACCAACAGAAGGAATTACACAGCACTTGCAAGGTTTTATCACTGGTTCTCTTCTTCATCTGTATGAACCAGAGAAATATCTGAACATAACATATTGACCCTTAGCCATGGATCTAAGATTAGCCATGTCAACATCTTAAGACTCAGACTTAGGGAATATTTAATGTGATGCTAATCAACTCTTCCTGATGGAAACTTTTAAGGGAAAATATCTGGTGCTGGATCTGATAGCCTGAGAGAGGTGAATCTGCTACAGCTTCATGCCCCGGGTCCAACCAGTAGCAAAACTGAAAATAAATTCCCAGTAGGCTCATGCACACAGAGTGCACGTGTACTCCACATGCATATACATGATCAGCCACGGGCGTGACAGAGACAGACTTGCAAAGCATTCACATGAACCCACACAGCACCAATGGCCTCATTCTGCTCCATACTCTGGCTGAATAGGATGGAGGTCCACTAGTGAGAATATACATATACACACACATATGTAGATGGCATTTGTTTTTACTAAGTCTGGCCTCTCCAGTTGCTGCCACACAGACACAGGCTTCAGCTCACAATCCCAGGCCAGCTGCTGGCACCCAGACCTTCACTCATGCTGGTTACTGCACCACAGACACCAGTGGTCTGACTCCAGCTGATCTGCTGGTGTTCAGACTCCCTATATATACACATGGTCATCAAATAGAGAGCCCCCAATTGCAAAAGTCATTAGAAACAGAGGATCATTAGAAGACAGGACAGACTGTGCTTATCAGGTATGCATGGCATGCCCAGATAGGTATACCAACCAACCATGTACATGTGCCCAGCCTTTTTTGTTTCCCTTACCCCTCTGTTTTCCCACATTTATTTCTCCCTAAGTCACCTAAATTCATCCCTTTCCATAGAAGAAATTTTTTTTCCAGATACAGCCCAAAAATAAATTAAAGGAAAAATCAGGTTGTCATTTTAAAATATTTGTTCTTTGTCAAATTTATTTTCATAGGTAGATGCCGGTAGTCACTCTAATACCAAAAGAATGGCACACTTGAAAAAAGAAAACCTTGCAGGAATGTTCTTCAAGGTGGGGACAATATTTCTTCCTTTTTCTCCTGTTCCATTTTCCCCCTTCGCCTTCCTCCACCCTCGCAAATTATTTAACTTCCATAATGCTGCTGCTAAGAAAAAGGCAGATATAACAAATTATTCTAAAGTCTTTTCCCTCATTCCTTCAAAATTTTGTCACATGTTTGTATTTTGATATCTTTTGTTCTTTTGTTTGTAGAAAATAATTCTGTTGCCTTAACTCTTCATGGCACAAATTTTCCTTTTTTGCATGAAATTGATGGCCGTAGCAATATTGGTCAGTTTTCTGAGCTGAAGGTTTTTAAATAAACTTGCATTTACATAGAAGTTTGGACGCAGTTGAGGGAGGGAGACAGGAAAGAGTAAGAAGCTAGAAAAGAATATAAATTTAATATTCTGTTTTGAAACATTTAAACCTTAATGTATTTTTTTTTTTGTTTGTGTTGACTTAGCTAAGACTTAACTTCTGCATCAGTTCAACAAAATATTAAACTGCATTTCTCTACCCATGTGCTTTCTGGTAAATTCACCATCAACAATCCTTTTCTGAGCATCATTCAAACTTACGTCACTTTCATTTACTAAGCAGGAGAGCAAGTCACTATTAGGAAAGAGAAGTGGTGTGGAATGAGGGAGATGGTAAAAAGGAGACACACATCTATAAGACTTATGTTTATCAGTTTATTAGAAAAGTGAGATTTACTGTTGATTATCTCACTCGGAATAACTTTGTACTTTTCTTTGAGACTTCATTGATTCTTCATTTTTCATTGAGACTTTCAGCCTATGCAGTAAGTTCAAAAGACAAATTCTGACCAGCTAGTAAGGGAATTCAGTTCTTTGCTGAATTCTTAAAGGATACTTTCAACCTTTTCTGTAAAGTTTGGGACCTGTATAGGCTTTTTTCTCTTTTTTATTTAGTATAAAAATCAAAACAAATTTTAAAAAGATCAATTAAATAGTTGTAATGTTAAAAAAAAAAGAAAAAAATAATGTCAAATGTCCTAGTGAATCAAACCAGTGGTCTATCTAGACCAGTATTGTATCTCTGGCTAGGCCAGCAGAATTACATGTCTGTACTCTCATAAGGATTGAATAACTAACACCAATTATCACTCTCCCCCCCTCAAATGTTTTGTGTATGGCTATGTGTATATATCAAGAAATAAGTTTTAGAAAGCAGACAATGAAACAATGAAAAAGTGTGTATATATACTTATTTATATACATAAACTTAAGATATAATAAAAATAAACACTAAAACTATCACTTTGATCCATTAATAATCAATAGGATGAAGTGACTTTTAGTTTATCTTTCACTCCAGGAAGATTTTTCTATTTTTTTAATATGTATTTTTATTTTTTTAAGACAAAAAGATAATTTTCCTCATCTACAAATACTTCATAACAAAGAATTGCAGAGATGGCATGATTAATAACTATTTAGCTAAACTTTTCTCCCATTGAATTCTAGCTGTTCTAATCCATTTTCCTTTCCTTTCTTCCTTTTTTCCTTTCTTACTTCCTTTTTGTTCATTCTCTCTCTTTAATAAATGGATGATAGATTACTTGTATGCTTGTAAAAGCAAATGTCAAACTTCTAAGAGGTTAAATATATTCCCTAAATATTTTATGTTAATCCATCATGACTGTATTTCCCTTTACTTGTCAACATCGTAGGGTTTGGGTTAGTCGACTCTTCAGACTGCACTGCACAGAGAAAACCAGAATTGCTGCATGAGCTTGCACAGCATATGTATGCATGTGCGTTAGAGTACAGGGAAGAGTGAAACACAGCTGGTATACACCTAGGCCTAGCCTGAGTCAAGTTTTTGGGAGGTGAATACTCCCAGGTTCAATATCATAGATTTACCTTTCATTTGCTATAAATATGTATACATTTCTAAGGTTAATATATATCTGTTACCAGGCAAAAGCTTCCCTAGAATAAGAATAAATGTTTTAATAAGCTATTTATGCAGCTATTTGTGCAGAAAGAGAGAGTCAAACAAGTTAGAACAAAGAGTTAATATTTCCCGTGGGAAAAAAAACAAACAACCAACCAAAACCGAAAAAAAACCCCAAAAACCCAAACAAACAAAAAAACCCAAACACCAAACTCTATATAATTCATTTAGAAAAACTGATATGATTAAAAGATCCTAACACTCTGAAAACAGGTATCTGAAAGCCTTGTATCTGCCTCTGTTTTCATCACAGTGTCAGATTCGCTGGTATCAAACAGGTCACTTAATATCTTGTTTCTTTGCCTGAAATATTGGGATGATACTCTTTTATGTGAAGTACACCTACTAAGGAACAAGATGCTAACACTTTATACTGCGTTAGTAGTATGTACATGATCAGTATCAATAGTAGGGTTTTGTTTGTTTGTTTGTTTTTTCTTATATCTTGCAGATACGGAGAAAGAGAAAAAAGAAAGAAAATGGCCTGATAGAAACTTTTTATGCTGGAAAATTAACATTCATCAACCTGAGCAGATTTGTAAAACTATATCATTCTTACTGAAATTTTTCAAACCAAAAAGCCCCCACAAATTTACCTTGGATTTTAGTTAATTTTTTTTTCCCCCCAATAAAAGTACTTCTCATTTTACTCTATTTTCTCACTTATTTTAATTCCATTTTATCACGATAATAGCCATAATTGCTTCATAGAAAATATTAAAACTTTTATATATTTATATGCCTTTAAGTTTGTATCTATGCAGGTAAATATATCATAAAAATGGCTGCTGAAACAGAATAATTCAGTTGTGAACTATTTAAATGGGATATATTTTACAGGATATCTCATAATTTTGATTTTTTTTTTAATTTAGGAAAAGATATTAGACATCATAATTTCTGAGTGAAGAAAAGAATGAATTCTGAGTTTTACTTATCTTCATTCACTTTCATTATCTCTGTCTTTTATAATTCTGATTGTAACCTCTCTCTTTATAAGGAACCTTCCTTGAAAAATTCTTATGTTCAACTATACTAAACTCACCAGTGTGTTTTTGTTGTTATTTAACCTTAAAGACCTGACTTGATATACTCCATGACACCACAGATGCAGAATTTGCAGTAAAAAAGTCCCCTATTCTTTGTCATATAGTTATATTACAAAGTCATCTTAAAAAAAATACACCCCTTAGGACTTCAGACAAGGGATATTTCTGGAAAATTTAGTAACCAGTTCAATATGTTGTTCACAGGTGTTTAGTCAGACTAAAGAAATACATCTATGAAGAATCATTTGGAATAACTAAGATGTGAAATTTCAATTATTTTTGAAAGTGCTCTTAGGAATTATTTAGGTTCTTTCAGAGCTACCAACTTAGAAATACAACCCTAAGTCACTATTGTCAGAATAAATTTTTGAGCAACTATATGTATCTTTTAGAATGAAATCTACCTACCTATGGTCGCTCAGATATTCTGGCAATTTACTAAGGATCAGTGGTCTCAAATGACTTCAGACCTTCGTCCCACTTTCTTGACTGTCCTGAACAAAATAATCAACTTGAGAGTCTATCAACTTTAATAAAGCATTCTCATCATCTGCCCACACACAAACAGGTGATATAAATTTTCCTCCCATACTCTGTCCCTTTATCTGCATATTTTGTGTCACTGAAAAGAACAAAGTAGTCACATTGTTTGTCTTTATGACCTCCTGAGGTAACTAAATCAAGTGATGATATAAAACTCTAATTCCTCCTAAGCTAGAGATATTACTCTTGAGTTTTATGGAGTTTTCCTGTTATATAGTGAAAAAATTGAAAGACTGGACAGTCTTCATGTGTTCTCTACAATTTTTACAAACCTCACTCAAATTCCCTCTAGCCCTTGTCCTTTCAAATAATCCAGGTTTGCACAAATTCATGACAGGATGAACCGGTGAAGAAAATATGCTTTATTTAAATAGCTTCAATTATATAATGACCTATTTGCATTTTAATAGAGATTTTGAGAAGAACACCTGAGACTTCCAATAAAATAGGGATTTAAATTTGCAGGTAATTAAGGATCAAGCAGATTGTGAATTTCTGTTTGATCTATTTAATAAACCTGTTTACTGTCATAGACAATAATGTTGCTGGCCCCAAATTGTCCCAAGCTATCAAAGGAAAAAAGTCTTCCTTTGACTGTCCTAATTACTCAGAAAGTGAGTGTTATCCATGTCAGGAATATCCTCTTTAAATTGAGATGCTATTTTAGTAATTGCATTTGTAGCTCCTGATGAATAAAGCAGAAAAAAAAAAAAAAATGAAGGCAAAAAATGCTGACTATATCTTTATAATCCTCGAATTGCATATAATATCTCAACTTTCTCCAGCAGTTATTGGCTCTGGTCACCTAACAGTGCCTAGAGACTAACCCTACATAAATTCCATTGGCATTAATAAGACTTAGTCCCATAAATCCCATGAGTATAGATTGCAGAATGAAACCCTGCACAGTGATTACAAATGGGTCAGAAGTGAAGAAATTGTACAGACAGATTCTCCCACAGGGAATGACTACTTGGAGATTAAATATTGTTCTCAGTTTACCATCTTTGGCACAGAAGTGCAAATGATGTCTTCTTTAGACATTTGATTGAGGCAAGGGCAAGTAGTTTAATGTTATTCAACCCAACCAAGTCAAATCACTCTAACATGTAGTTAGGTTTCTATGGGATTTTCTGGGATTTGCACCTAATTAGCATATTCATAGTCATGACTTTTCTGCTGACGAACAACATTCTGTAAGTTTCAGGGCAGGTAACCTTCTCTGCGTTTCAATTATGGGTGGTAGAAGTGTCACCGTACTGGAACAAGAATTCACAAATGCAATTAGAGCCGTGAGAAATCAGATTCATACTTAAATAAAACAGTATTATGTTAACATCACTTCCCCATTATGTTTCTGAGTATTTAGGTGCCATTGTAGTCTAAGCACTGGTCACTTGGTAATCTTTACTCAAAGCATAATGGATCTGCTGGAGGACAAGACTTGAAGCATGTGCCATGAACTACGAATGGAAATTTACCTTTGAAAAGCAAGGAATTAGATCTCCTGTTGTGGTGGTTTCAACCTTTTGGCTTGCAGCCAAACACAGCCTGCTCTCTCACTCTCCCCCTCCCTCTGGGGAACAGGAGAGAGAATTGGAAAGAAAAGGGCAGGGAGACTTACAGGTTGAGATAAAAACTATTTAATAATTAAAATAAAATGATAACGATAACAGTAATAACAGAATATACAAATGAGTGATGCACAGTGCAATTGCTCACCACCTACCAACCGATGTCCAGCCTGTGCCAGCCAGTGATCCCGGAGCCGAGACTGTCCTGAAACCAAAACCCTGGAAGAGTGAGCCCGAGCGATCGCCGAGAGAATACCCCCGTCTTCTGGTCAACCCTGGTTAATATACTGATGTGACGTGACAAGATATGGAATATTTCATTGGCACATCCAAATGTGAATTTTCAGTTTTGCTACTTGATACACTTCTCCCTTACAGTCCTAAGGCAGCTGTGAAGCAGCCAAACACGGTGGACTTGAGCTCCAGCAGTAACTAATAACATTAGTGCTTTATCAACATTCTTCTCATAACAAATCCTACACTGAAACTAAAACAGCTAACAGGAAGAAAATTAACCCTGTCCTAGCAAAACCAGGACACCTACTCATGATTTTTTGTTTGTTTGGTGGTTGGTTAGTTTGTTTTTCTTTTGTTTGTTTTTGACACAAAATTCAGATAATTTATCTCTATATATATTCCATACTCCTTTTAAATGATTATTTCCATTAGTAGTATCATAAAACCAAAAATAGACAAGCTTGATTGAAAGTGCAGATTATAATATTTAATTATTGCTAATAGTTTCAAAATTTTTTAGTTCTTTCATATTCTTACTGGTTTTGACTTAATGTATAGAAATTCATACATATGTACAGAAATTTGCCTTAGTTTATACATTTAGACAAAATTTAGAAAGCTTTTTCTTTCATAAAATTGTCTGTACACTTCTAAGCAGTATTAAGACCAAAAAAAAAACATTTTACTAAAAAAATTATGGGCTATGCACATTCATTGAAGATGAAGTGTTAATCAATACAGCTCTTTTAATCTTTTCAGATGAAAAATTGGCCTAAGATAGAAATATTGGAAAATATAGGCCTAAAGAAAGGCTCAGAGAAAAACAAATTTTGAAGTACTTTTTTTTACCAATTTTCCTCTTCATTCACTGAGTCAAGTTAAGAAATACTATATATTTTAAAGTCTATGTATGAGATTTGAAAAAGAGGTGTCAATGAAAACTCTGTCTTCCATATGTGAGGAAGTCACTAGCGAAGTCGTTTGTGCTTGTATGAAGCTGATATTTATGCTCTTGACACAAAGTTCAGTCAATAATGTTCTCTTTGGTTTAGATGGTTAACAGATTTGTGAGACTACTTAATTTAAAAGTTGCATGTTTTGAGTATAGCATTGTCCTTTATGATTTTAAGATCAACTCTTCTTCCAGGAGGAGTTATAGAATGTGGAAGCTAGATTCCAAAACCTTTGGCTCCACTGAGTAATCTTTTATCTATAGTAAGATACTGATTTCAACAGAAACTTAGGTAAGGTAACACTCAGCAACATAAATTGTATTTTGGCTTGCTGTAGGTAGCAGAACTCTTCTAAAGTAGCCTCAGCTGTGTGTATTTGAAGAAAGAAAACAAATATCTCACTGAAACAGTTAGTTAATTGTGGGTATTGGTTTTGCAGAATAAATCAAAGGCTAAATTGTCTACCTGACTTATGGGAAAGTACTACCTGAAGTTAGACTGTTGGAGCTTGTCCCGATCCGATGTCGGGGATCACTTA
>NW_010323738.1:6565-13247 GCF_000700745.2 Antrostomus carolinensis | reverse complement strand
GATTTTGATTGGTAATAAATTAAATTTGCTTATTCCTCCAAGTCACGTCTGTTTTGCCCATGCCAGTAACTGGTGAGTGCTCTCTCTCCGTCCTTATCTCCACCCACGAGCTTTTTGTTATATTTTTCTCCCCCTGCCCAGCTGAGGAGGGGGAGTGATAGCGTGGGCTTTGGTGGGCATCTGGCCTCTAGCCAGGGTCAACCCACCACAGTCAGATAGCAATACTTCTATTTCATTTAAAGAATATTAAAATGTATGGCCAGCAGGTCAAGGGAGGTGATTCTGCCCTTCTACCCCACTCTGGTGAGACCTCACCTGGAGTACTGTATCCAGTTGTGGTGCCCCCAACATAAGAAGGACATGGACCTACTGGAGCAAGTCCAGAGGAGGGCCACAACAATATTAGAGAACTGGAACACCTCACCTATAAAGAAAGGCTGAGAGATTTGGGGCTGTTTAGCCTGGAGAAGAGAAGGCTCTGGGGAGACCTTATTGTAGCCTTTTAATACATGAAGAGGGCCTATAAGAAAGATGGGAACAAACTTTTTAGCAGGGCCAGTAGTGACAGGACAAGGGGTAATGGTTTTAAACTAAGAGGAAAGACTTAGACGAGATATAAGGAAGAATTTTTTCACCAAAATTCACAGGGTGGTGAAACACCAGAACAGGTTGCCCAGAGAGGTGGTAGAAGCCCCATCCCTGAAAACATTCAAAGTCAGGTTGAGGGGCAGGACTACCAGTTAGTCTATTCCAAAATCTTGATTCTACCAAGAAACACATTTTGGAGTTTGGAGCTATGTTGCATATGGGTGTTCCTTGAGATTTCCAGTTAATGTGTTTCAACTGAGTACAAACCATGTTTGTTTTCAGGTTTTTTGTTTGGTTGGTTTTTTGTGTTGTTGGGTTTTGTTGTTGGTTTTTTTTATTGGGTTTTTTTTTTTTCATTTCAGAGCAAGCTCAATTAGGTCTCTTAAGCCATGGACTAGAAGCACAGTCAGTTACCATGGCAGAGCTGGGAGCTCAGGTATGGAAGATCCTTCTATTGTCGAGTGCTTATTAACCTATTTTCATTAAAAATAATGAAACAAGTTAATTAATCTATCATTTAAAATGTTTGACCTAACTTGTCTGTCTTTGCTCTGTGAGAGTATAGGATCATTCAAAAAGTCAGGTACATCTGGAAATTGTGCACTGTCTCTCTGCTGCTAAGTTTTGACTCTCAGTGCTAAATTCCTGTGCGATTAATGTGTTTCCAAGAGGTGTCATACCAAAAGGTATCATTTATCTCTTGGTCCTTGTCTCTGAAAGCCACAACCAATTGTAAGGGCAAGAAAACTTGATCGTGTGAACTGAGAGCAAAGTAAGGCTCAAACCTAAACACCTATTTTGGCGTATGCAGAAGAGCATGCACTCAAGCACGCCACTGTTTAACTTCACATACCCAGCATGACTATGGGTATTGCACCTCGAGTCAGGTAGAGTTTTGAGGAGGGAGGGAGAGTTTGCTCCTTGCCTGAGAGCACCTGAGCACTGAGAGGATAGAGATAGGCAGAGAGTTTGGGAGACCAGGACATTCACAAGAAGCAGACAGACCAACAGACAAGTTCAGAACTGATAACTAAATCAGACGAAGCTCCACAGTGAAGATGTTGCATGCCCATTAAGGCAAATGCCTTCACTAGTGGTAATCATTAACAACGGAAGCAATTAGCCACTGCTTAACAAAAATGTGAGTAGACTGTGAAGACTATAATTTAAGCAGGTGCAGATGTTTTGGGCTTGATACAGGAGTTGTACTTTCACTCCTAGCAGGGTCAGCCTAAATTATTGTAAAAGCTTCTTCTGTATTTGAAGAACATGGATTAATTTAGATTCTAGTGGAGTAATTTCTACCCTATCTTATCTAGGTCCGGAATTTCATTTTAGAAGTCTATAATTTGCTGTTTCTGCACTTGATATCTACTGCTTGGTATGGCTTTATCCAGGATGTTATGTTAAACTCTGTATGGGGAAAAACAGTTTCTTCGCAGATATTCACAGAATGTGATCTTGATTGAAACTGTTAGCTTTCTCACAGCACTGCCAATAATCTATCAATAATAGAAATTAATCTGCCCTTTGTACTGCCATCTTAATATGCTAATATCTCTTGAGACACTGCTTTATTCCACTGAAATGTCACTCTTATTTCACCACCAAATTTTATTTTTTAAAAAAAGCTAAACTTCTCTGGCAGGTGTCTTTAAATGTACATTCAATTTCTGTTCAAATTCCTGAAGATACCGTAAGACCGATTCTTTAATGACCATACAGACCTTTTTCAGGGTGTATGACTTGGGAATTCTTAAAACATCATCATAAAATTGAGTTACATAGCCAATAAGGTTTCTGTAAAAACAAAACACATTATACTCCTGGTCTGGATTGAATGTGACACTAATTGCAGACAGTGTTGCTTCTGGCCCATTGCCTCAGGGTGCCATTGTCTTAAAAGTGATCTCTAAAGACAATAGTGTCTTCAGACTAGGGAAACTGGGATTTGAATTCCTGGTAGAAGAGTGACTATCCTTTGGCTTTCTTATTCTAAAGAGGAACAGAAGATGTCTCTAAGTAATCCTAAAAGCAGACCATAGTTATTAGTGTCTCACCAATCTCAAAAGAAATTGAAAAAATTAGTCGAAAAAATGTCAGAAATTCTCAGAGTTATAACAAAAAAGGAAAATTGTCAATGATAGATTTGTTACAGAAACCTGCATCTAGATTTTAGCATAAAACTGACAGTTTCATGTTAAAAAAACCCTCATCATCTTTTCAAACTTTACAATAATCGTTTTGACTTACACTGAGATTTCCAGTTCAAGCTTTCCAATTTCTTCACAGACATCACTCATTGTTATTTATATGACTGTATGTTATAGGACTGTGTACATCCATATCTGTATGTACATGCATATATATAGACATAGGTATGTACAGTCATATGAACATGTGTAAAATCTCACACACACAGAATTTCCAAAGGTTCTGGGCCTATAAACCACTATTAGTCCTCAGAATTATCAGGCGCCATCAGCACCTATGTTTTAAACTTTTAATCAAACACATCACAAATATTACTGCTTATGAAGGAATCCTGGACAAACTAGACTGCTAACCCCTGCCCTCACAAAACAAGGGAATCCTATGGTCTGGGTTTGACAGAATTGCAACATTACTGAGTCTGAACTAAGAATTTATTTAAAATTGCAAGATAATTCATAAAGTTGCTCTCATTTAATGGCTTGACTGATGGACTAAATTTAGGAGATACATGCTCTATTCTGTACAAAACCAAAGAGCTTGGATAAATCACTTCCTTTTCTTTGATAATTATTTTAATCCCTTTTGCAAAGTGTTTTGAAATCTACTGAACACTGAATAAGCATTATTTAGAGATAAATTGGGACACAGATGTTTTTAAAAATCATAGAGAGGCTGTATTGCATAATGGAGAAGATAACTATGTCTCCATTTTTTACGTCCAAGATTTTCTTTTTAAAAACGTTTGTGTTTTCCCCCCAGAAGCTCAGAAAAAGGAGGTTTAATTTACCAGATCAAGATTTATGAGGGGCTAACACTAAAAATTAATAGATTAAGTATGTTCTAAAAAGATTTTTAGCAGCAGCATTCAAAATAAATTGCTGAACTTCTCCCCATAATGTTGACTGTAGCTGAATAAGAATCCTTGAGAACTACAAACGCATTATTAACTTGGGAGACTAAGCCTCACTGAAATCTGAAAAAATCACATATTTAAAATTAAAATTTGGTGTGATAAATTAATTTTGTAATACAATTATTTCAAAAATAATTTTATTTGAAAAGCAATTGTAAAATTGTTGCATTTGTCAATGACATCTCTTCCTCCTTCTCCCAGGACAGAAGTAGTTTAAAGATGAGATCCAATTCTCAAAATTTTATCCAAACACATTTTTACAACAATTTGTTTTAAGTTCTTTCAACTAAAAACAATGTACAGAAAGAATTCAAGCATCTCAATATGAGTTTGTTGTTATTTGTATAGTAATTGTTGGCCATTGTGGACTTTATTATCATTCACTCTTCCAGCAAATTACAGTGTGATAGTTTCACTGGACATACAAATACTCATCTTCAAAAATGAAAGGGTCAATAAATGGACAATAATTATAATGCAGAACTGAATGGCCATATTGCTATTAGACAAAAATGTAGTTCTAATTTTGTTCTCTCTGAGATTATATTTACTTACAAGGAATCCTAGGGGAAAAAAAAAAAAAAAGAAAAAAGTATGGTAATTTTAAATTACACAAGCAACAACCATAATGACTTTGATCTAATAATAATTCATCAATATGTTCATCAATAAAAACTAAGGGAAAAAAGTTCAAGGGTGTAAAAGGCAGTATGACTGGCAGTCACTGAGATCTGGACACCTATTTTCATCATTCCCTTGAGAAATTCTCCCCTAAACAAAAGTACACAAAAAGCAGGATAAAAGCACAAAATAAAAGGCTAGTTTACATAAAACAGCTGTACTGGGTAAGAGCAAAGGTCCATCTTGACCAGTTTCTGACAGTGACTGCTAGTGGAAGCTTAGAGATCCACTGTAAGAGAGCAAGTATAATTCCAATAAAATCTTCCCACTTTCCAAGAATAGGTCACTTAGGAATGCTAAGGACTGTATACTCAATTCTGTGTTTAGCTAGTTTTTATGCAGGCTTCATCCAAATGGGTCTGATTTCTCTTTGTTGTTTTTGGCAGACTATAGCCAATAAGTTCCAGAGCATAGACATACCCATAGTGAAAAGATGTTCTGCTTATCTTAAAGCTTTGGCTGGTATTTTTATTGTCTACTCTCAGTTGTTGTTATGAGTGCTAGCCAACAATCATTTAGCCAATAATCGTTTAGCCAATAATCCTTTAATGAGTTGCATGGAACAGGTGAATACAACTTATAGATCTTCATTCTATCCCTCCTTAGGAATCTCTTTTGAAGATGTGGAGCCCTAAACTGTTTAACTGAGCTTAGGCTGCATTACTGGAGGAGTGTGCCACCACACTGTGAAATGCACAGGAACAGCACCAGTATGTTCTATGAAAGGTTATGTCTCTTCCTCAGTTATGTGCTACTTGTCTTTTCCTGCTGGAGATTCTAAAGCAATGCTCAATGAGTATGTACATCATCTTCCACTCTTGTTTAAGAAAGCCTTTGAGAGTAATTTTGATATAAAAGGAATTGCAGTTTTGTGCTTGTTGTCTCTTGTGACCTCATTTTCTTTATATCTTTGGCAATATATGAAAATTGCAATAATAATAAATCTGATCTCCTCAAAAATCTCCTACATTGCATTTTCATCCTGATCTCAGAATTTGACTGCTTCCAGATGACACCTTGAATATCTCTTCTCTAAAGTAGTATAACCTTTTTGTATTACTTTTCCAAGTCCTTAATACCTGTAATGTTAAGTTTTTAATGTAATCTAATTTGAATTCAGAACTCAGATATTTAGCTGTATCCATTTTTAAAAAACTTGAGGCTCCATGGCCACAGGAAGAAAGAGTGCTTTCTGTAAACTGCTTGTGGTACGAAAAAAATTAGGGTCAGTTCGCTCTTATTTTTCCTCTGCAATGTTTCATTACTGTTGTGACCTATCACCATTCCCACTGAGTTCTGCTGAACAAATTCATTAACTCTTACAACTTGACTTTCTTCCAAAAACTTTTAAATTAAAGTAAAGGAAAGCACATGAGTTGGAGTTTAGATGATTTGTGTCTGGAATTCTCATCTACTGGTGTACTCCTCAGTGATCCTGCATTTTTCACTGACAAACAGTGACAGGAGAAAATTATTCAATTTTTTTTTTTTTTTTTTTTTTTTTTAGAAAGGCTGAAATTAGTATCTTCCTCCCAAGTATAAATTGACAGCTAATCTGCTGCTGAACTGCTCATACCTCTTTTTGTGTGGAGTTACACATTTGAATCATAAATTAACCTGTTTGTGCAGACATTGCTGGCTGAAGCAATTTGAATTTGATCCTCTAGAGGAACAATATTAAAAGTTTAGGTAAAGACACATTAACATTGATTTTCACTCAGTTTTGCTGAGACATATACTGGTAATTAACATCCATTCATCAACTCTGGCCCCTATCACAGGACCCTAGAAGTAAAATTAAAAAAAAAAATAAAAAAATCTGTAATGTAAAGCAGCATGAAAAGGGTTTTTTGGTCTACACTTCTTTCTTTTTATCATAAGGATATAAGATTTAAGGTTTTTTTAATAACATGTCAAATGTCTAAAAGCTGGGTGGGTAAAAGGCCTTAAAAAATACTACAAACCTTACAGCTTGCATGTAAATAACATTTAATCATACCAGTGAAACAAGAAGAGCTTTAAAATAGTATTTATAACATTAGAGAAAAACACGTAAATATAAACCAAGAATGTGTTCTTGCATATTATGGTATTAAGTTTTACATCTTTTAGGCAGTGGTCCTCTGGTATTTCATCAGGAAACATGACCTTCTTGGAACTTTCCAAGACTTTGATTCCTCCAGATGTCATAAGAGACTCCATAAATGCTGGCTTACATCTTCCCTGGGGAAATGGAAAGGATCTATGGCATACTTTGCTGGAGTTTGAGAAAAATGACCAATGTCT
>NW_010323738.1:0-6520 GCF_000700745.2 Antrostomus carolinensis | reverse complement strand
TAGGTGGTTCTATTAAAATACACAGAAAAAGTCAAATTTAATATGGATTTTTCTATCCCTATAGTAATTATTGATAAATTCAATACAAATGACAGAAATATATGAACTTTATGCTGCAGAGCTAATTTAAGTTGTGGGTGCAAAATATGTTCTCATTCTTCCCTAAGTCTGTTCCTTCACTGGAGGGAAGGGACAAAAAAACCCTATTGTCATAAGTATGATATCTAAGAGCCAAATAAAAGAAGAAAAAGCTCAGAGCAACTGGAGTATTTTCTTTCCACTTCAATCTTCAAACTTTAAACTCTAAAATAGTGGTAGATTTACTTCTAGACATAATATGTTGCTTTAAAATAGAAAACATAGTCTTTTAAAATATAAAAATTTGAAACATTTAAACCATTGTTTCACTGAAGAAAACCCAACTGATATGATATAATAAGAAAATCTAAAACAGTGTTGCAGATGGAGAGAAATTGTGGTTTTAACATTTACAGGGTGAAAGGATCTTTAGAGAAAGTATCCCTCTTTGATGCTATTTTTTAATTAAGGGATCGGGAAAAAGCTTGAAAGCCTCTATACAAGTTGCTCAGCTAGAGAGAGATATGCAGAAGCCAAGACCAAGAGAAAAGATCTAGAATAGTGGTTCATATATCTCTAAGGTGGATGTGAAAAATAAGCGATGGCAGTTGGACTACCATGCAACTTCAAGCCATGGGTCCTAGGGGTGTCACACCATTGTGACAGCCTGGAAAAGTTTGGTTTGCCAGCAGTCCATGGGCTTGGTTGTAGACTCTTAACTTGGTCAGCTTTATCAAGTGAGTTTTCACCTACCTGTCTGTCTTTATAACTATATATATATGTTTATGTTAATCCACTCTTACTTTATTATACATGGCACCAGAACACAAACTGGTGTATTACCAAGCACAGACTGCATAGGACCAATGCAATGCCAATAGCAATACAATAGCACACTAAATAATTTATTTTTAATTATTATCAAATTGACATCGGCTAAACTAGAGAGCATGCAAGAACATATTGCAAACAAGAATGGGGACAGGAGAGAAACATGACTCACTTAGAGGTAAAATGGAAGGCCAAAATCCAGCTGGAGTTAAAATTGCCTAGTGACATGAAGAGTAAATAGAAAATGTTCTGTCAGTTTGCTCATAGCAAAAGGTTCAGAGTAAAAAGTTCACAGAAAATGTGGGACTGTTGATGAAAGGAAGGAGACAGCCCAGTGATAGATGACATGGATAAAGCTGAAGTACTTGATTCCTTCCCCACCTCCCTGTCTCAGTCCCTATAGGAAAAGCCTCAGACCAGGTCACTGCACAGGCCAGTCAAGTTTGGGAAGTAGAGGAGCAGTCAAGAGTGGAATTGTCACAGTCTGGGGGCTACTTGAGGATCCTGATGTATTCAAATCCCTGAGCCTGGATGAGATTCATCTGAAAGTGTTGAAGCACTCAGCTGAGGTGATTGTGAAGCTGCTTCTTATCTGTGGCCAAAAAACTGAGGCAATCTGGAAAAATTCCTTACAAATCAAAAAAGAAAAATATTATGCCCAGCTTTATAAATGGTAGGAAGAACCATCCAAGAGTTACAGGCTGGTCAGATTCATCTCAGTCCCTGGAAACAGATTCTAAGAGGACTTTTTTCTAAATATTTGTGCTGGTTTTGGCTGGAACGGAGTTAATTTTCTTCACAGTGGCTACTGCAGGGCTATGTGTTGGACTTGTGCTAGAAACAGTGTTGGTAACACAAGGATATTTTTGTTACTGCTGAGCAGTGCTTGCACAGCATCAAGGCCTTTTCTGCTTCTCACACCACCCCGTCAGTGAATAGGCTGGGTGCACAAGAAGCTGGGAAGGGACACAGCTGGGGCAGCAGACCTCAACTGACCAAAGGGATATTCCATACCATATGAAGTCATACTCAGCTATAAAACTAGGGGGGAAGTTGCTCAGGGACTAATTGGTAGGTGGTGAGCAATTGTTTTCATATGCATCACTTGTCTTTCTTGGGTTTTATTTTCTCTCTGTTATTTTTTTCCTTTTCCTTACTCTTTTTTTTTTTTTTTTTAATCTCAACCCACAAGTTTTCTCACTTTTACACATCCAGTGCTCTCCCCCATCCCACTGGGGGGTGAGGGGGAGTGAGTGAACATCTGTGTGGTGCTTAGTTGCTGACTGGGGTTAAAGCATGACAACATTGAAGGACAAGTAACAAACAAAGGTTTACTGAGGACTGATCACGTTTATTAGCTCAATTCCCTTCAATAATTAAATGACTAGCAAAGTGGATGAAGTAACAGTAGAGGATGCAATATACCTTAACTTTACTGAGGCCTTGGCAGCCTCTCAGAATACTCTATCCTGTAAGCTGAAGAAGGACGGGTTGTATGAGTGTACTTCTAGGTAGGTTTAATATCGGTTAGACTTCTGTGCTCGGAGGGTTGTAATCAGTGATGTGATGTCTAGTGAAAGCTGGTAATGAGCACAATACCCAGTGGAGTGATAATGACTTCATGATTGTTTGGTATCTTTGCCAATAACCTCAATGATGAGACAAGAATTCTCAGTAAATCTGTGGAAGATATTAAATCCAAGTAAGTGGGTGACATAATAAATATTAGAGCTTCAATTCAGAAAGATCTTAAGATGCTGAAGGATTGAGCCAAAAGAAAGCGCATGCAGCTTACCAATGAGAAGTTCAGAGTTCTGTTTCCGGAGTGGAATAATACAGCTGTGAGCTGATTGAATGACCAAGGGGGTATTGCAGACACTCAGCTGAATCTGAGGCCCCAGTGTGTTCTCATCAGGAGGCAAACTGCATACTGGGCTAAGTTAGGAGGATTTTCATTAATAGATGAAAGGAACTTATTATTCACATCTACTGTGTGAGGCCACACCTGAACTATTGTATCCAGCTTTTGGTCCTGTTGCAGTTTTAACCAGACAGCAGCCAAACACCACGCAGCCACTCACTCACCCTACCCTGCCCTGGGGAGTGAGGGAGACAATAGGAGGAGTAAAAGTAAGGAGACTTGCAGGTTGAGATAAAAATAATTTAATAATTGGAATAAAACAGATATTAAAATAATAATGATAGTAATAGAAATAATAGAATATACAAATGAGTGATGCACAGTGTAATTGCTCACCACCTGCTGACCAATGCCCGGCTCATTCTTGGCTAGTGATCCTGGAGGAGAGAAAAATCCTGAAACCCTCATTCTAGAAGAGAGAGAGAATGAGCTTTCTGGCCAACCGTCATTTGTATATTCAATATGAAGTTTCCTGAAATGGAATATTCCATTGGCCAGTTTGGGTCCATTGCACTTGCAATGCTCTTTTCCAACTTCTTGCACACCTGGACACTTGCAAAGCATGAGAAGTTGAAAAGTCCTTGATTTCTTAGCAACAACTGAGAACATCAATATATTATCAACATTATTGTCTTCCTAAATTCCATACTGAATCCAAAACACAGCACTATACTAATTACTGAGAAGAAAATTAGCTCTGTCCTAGCTGAAACTAGGACAGGTCCCTCTATTTAAGGGTGATGTGGAGAAACTGGATAGAATCTGGCAGAGGGCAATCAAGAATATAGCAGCCTACAGCATATAGTTTGTGAGGAGAAGCTGAAGTACTTGGACTTGTTGACAGGCAACAGTCACAAGCTGCAGTTTGAGAGGTTCAAGCAGGGCATTATGAATACCTCTTTCAGCACTGGAATGCTGTAGAATGGTATTTCAGCACTAAGATTCCACAGAGGACTTCTGTAGTCTCCACTCATGGAGGTTTTCAGGACATGATAAACCCAACCTGATTTACTGTTGGCAATACTCTTGCTTTGAGTAGAAGGCTGGATCAAATAATGCAAAGGTCCTTCCAATGATTCCCTCATTCTGATTCTAATTTCCTTCTTCTTAATGCACTGCGTTATTATACTGTTTCCATATTATCTAGTATGAAGAAAATGTACTTTGGTTTGTATCTATGCTGGCAATGTTGTCGGCTAGGTTGGCAGAAGTTTACATTTATCTAGAAGAAACAGGAAAAAGTGATGCAGACGTCAGAGCTGATTTGCTATTTATCTAAGTAAAGTAGTGGTTTTTAATGCTAGTAAGAATCTGACACAAGAACTTGGGTAAGAAACTACTTTTTTATGTCTACTTTCAGTTAAGGGATCAGGATCACCTTGGCACAATTATCTGGTAACGTCAAGAACTATGGACATTCTCATCAGTGAGATCTCAGTAAGTAGAAGCTGTCAAATAGTAGACTGCAGAGAAGTGTTCTATATTACCAGCTACTACAAGAACACTTGGAGTTATAAATATCCATAAGCTTTAATGGAGAAGAGAACTGTGCCTGTCAGCAGAAAATAAATACTATCAACCTGTGATGCCCTACACAAATAATGTCAAACCTGGGGCACGATGCAGATTAAGGTGCACTTTAAGCCATCTACTAAATGGTGTATTAGCTGGAAACTGGATCTTGCCATCAATGAAACATAATTTAATATATCTGAAGGCCAGTTATTGGTTCACCTATCTCAGCTGCAGTTGCCATGAAGGCAAAAAAGTCCTTTTGACTGTAAGAAAGCACTCTCTTTTCTATTACTGAGCTCAACAGTGAGTTTTGTTTCTGATTGTGTTCCATGGCAGTAGCTTGAAAGGAAAATATTTTTAGCCTTGAACACAAGGATATTCACTGCTTCTCTGAGTATAATATCACTGTATCTCAATGAAGAATGAGCGAGCTGGGTCTCTTTAGCTTGGAGAAGAGGAGACTGAGGGGAGATCTCATTAATGTTTATAAATATGATAAGGGCGAATGTCACGAGGATGGAGCCAGCTTCTTCTCAGTGGTGTCCAATGATAGGACAAGGGGCAATGGGTGTAAGCTGGAACACAGGAGGTTCCACTTAAACTTCAGAAGAAACTTCTTTACAGTGAGGGTGACAGAGCACTGGAACAGGCTGCCCAGGGAGGTTGTGGAGTCTCCTTCTCTGGAGACATTCAAGACCCACCTGGACACCTTCCTGTGTGATCTCATTTAGGTGTTCCTGCTCCGGCAGGGGGGTTGGACTAGATGATCTTTCGAGGTCCCTTCCAGTCCCTAACATTCTGTGATTCTGTGAAGAATGAGCAATACTTTCATAATTTGATATGTTAAGAGTATAAAAGGACATATTTAGTTTGACATGAGCAACTGATAGGAAAGACTAATCTGGTATTGTCTACTCAGGCAGACAATCTGTGTTTACAATATTACTGTCTATGCTAACCTATTTTCTGATGTTAATTTGTCATCTGACCTTTAGCAAGATATGGCATCTTGCTTTACCTTACCATTACCTTATGTTAAGTTTACCCTACCTTAGCATTGTAAAAATTAAGCTAACAATGCCTGCTCACCTTTTATAACACCTTGAGACCTTTAGGAAGCAAAAATGCTAAATATTTTAACTGGGCAGAGAAGAAAAAAGGGAGTATGAAGAAAATCTTTGAAAATTCACTCAAGATTTTGAAAAGTTTCCATGCCTGTTCATGGTAGAGAAGTTTCACTCTTGGGTTGTAAGTTACCCTTGACTCAGACTTCCAAAGACTTCTCAAAATTTGAGGCCTAAAAACAGGAATTAAAGAAGAAACTGACAGGCACATGACTTAAAGGAGACAAGGACAGAGTTGAGAAACTGCAGAGAAAATTACCAATAACAAGAGCAGAGTTATGCAAGGTTTGGAAGTCAGGAATGAGGATAATGGAGGTAATGAGAGGTTAATGAATAGATCATAATAGAGGCTGTCTATAATGTAGATGATTACCAGACTGGCGTTTTGGATAAAATTAATAAAGGAAAAGCAAGAAAGACAAGTGAAGCAACTGAAGCAACTGAAGACCAAGTTTAGATTTTTTTTTTTTTTTTTGCATTGGTACCAAAGAAAAACAGCTATTTTTAAAAGAGATAAAAAAATAAAACAGATTAAAGAAAATTTTACAAAGAAAAAGGTGTGGGGAGAGAAAAACATAACATCTGCATTGTGTAAGCTTACAAAAGTCAAAGAAGAAAAATAAGTACAGAGTCTGGGAGAATTGATAAAGTCAGATTACAGCTCAGGTAGCTAGGTGGAAGTTCTTAGTGTCACTAGGCTCTTATTGTCTAACCAAGTATGGTCTGCCTGTTGATTACATTCTGAAGGAATTTCATGCTTACACAATTAAACCTAGTTCATTATTTGGAGAATACTTACAGAGATTCTGCAGATGGCATTCCAACACTATGCCTACAGATTAGTTTCCCAGTCATCCCACCAAACTCTTACCAAAAAGTTGGACATGTGATCTTTGAGGTCCCTTGCAACCTGGGATTTGATGATTCTATGATTATTTATATTAAAAATATAAAATAGATATGTATTAAACATTCTATATTTAATGTATAGGATATATAATAGTTAATGATATAGATAATCTATTAAATTATACATATATATATTTTATAT
>NW_010323737.1:1469-7020 GCF_000700745.2 Antrostomus carolinensis | reverse complement strand
GTTTGGCTGCTGGCCCAGTGCTGGCCCAGTGAAACCTCCACAGCTAGTTCTGATCTGGGAGAGCTAACAGAGTCGTCTTCTTCCTTTACCTATTCCCCAACAATTGCATTTAACTGGCACACAGAAAGCACACTTATTTAAAGGAGGAGCTGGTAGCTTCTCCTGGTGTTTGTGTGTCTGGGAATCAACACAATATCAGACTTGATATCCAAGCCCAAACATATTTACATTATAGTGGATCAAATGAACACTCAACTTGAGACCAAAGGTTACCTCCATCATGGACCACAAGGATGTCAGATCACAGAAAATGGTTTGGCAAAATTTTTCATAACAGAAGTTAGAGTCTTAGAATACAAAGGGATGTCCAGAATCCTACTAAAGCCATTTCAAATAACCTAAACTGATCAGTTTTTCTGAATTGCCTCCTACATTCAATACCAACAGAACCGGTGAAAATATTTTCCATTGACACATTTTAAGAGACTATGGATTTTTGACCAAACAAAAAACCTATTATTATTTTTTTTCTTTTTAACACAATAAAACGTCTTTTGCTATTGTCAAAAATACATTTTTTTTCACCCAGTACTTACTCCCCCATTGCAATAATGGAGCAATTTCATGCTTATGATAGTGGTTGGTTGCTGTTAAAATAATTGCAGCAATATAGAATCACTCTTCCATATTATGGACTAGAAGGTGGAAAGCAAAATTTAGACTGCAACTACTTCATCTCCTCACCAGAAGAAGGGGAAACAAGATCAAAGTGTGACAACTGAAGTTCATTAGTTACTTCAGTGACGATGCAGGAGACCGAGAAGAATTTATTGCTGTTTCCTATTAGGGAACATCATCTCTTTAGCAAGAATTAGCAAAATCACTATTTTTTCACCCACAAATTCAGCAGATAGCCATGCAAAGAGAGAGTTCTGTTCAATGTAAAGATGCTCTTTGCTGATATGAACTGTACTCTTCCATTATGCATTAATTACCAGGGCTAACACAGATATCCGCACAGGAGAAAGACAGCTCTGCCTTCTCATTGCCATGATTTTCCCTTCTATCTTCCCAACCTTCCAACTCCTCAGTTCTCTGGGAGAAAATGTGCTGCTTTCAGGCAGCTCAGCAAGCAAGGGACATGCAGTCTTCATAGCAGCTCTCATAAACCCAACTTCATCTGCTTCAACAAAGCTCAGGTGATTTTCATCAGCTGAGGAACCGGTCTGACCTGTATAGAACAGGCTGCTGTGCACAATAAAAGCTCAAAGGCTGGAACACTCTGAAATCCAAGCACTTAGACGTTGATAAGAGGCAAATTTCTAACTCCTTTCAGGAGATTTCCAGGGACAGGAACTTTCCTGATGGCAGACTGGGGCTAATTCATTGCCATCATTGCAGCTACACGGATTAATTCCAGCTCAGGTCCTGTCCTTAAACTTGTGTGCTTGCAGAGAATATCGTCATGACCTAATCCATTACCATGGCATGGGGAAAAGGGCAAAATGAAAGCAGCACAAATGAAGATTTTATCACTCAAAATTGAAGGCTGTTATTCTTTATGTTTACTTCAGTTATCATTCATTTCTTACCTCACAGACACAAGCAAGCTATTGTTCAACTTCAGTTCTCTCAGATTAGGTAGATAGGCACCTGTGGGAACAGAATAAAGAAGCACTTTGCAGACCTGGGAGCAGAGTAAAGGCAACTTCTGACAATTACAAGTCGACACATTTAATTTTACATACACTTCTTATCTGTTTCTGACAGATCTGGACCTCTTCTAAGAAAATTAATGAGATTATTTTACTCAAGAAATATTTCACCCTTTGCATTTTTGCAACATGTATGTATTGTCTGCGTGACCACCCAATTATAATTTTTGGGATCTCTCTCTGACAATTGTGATAAAGCAGCTTTCCAGACAGACAACAACAGAAACTGCCTTGATGGGTGACTGTTTCCTTTGGTCTGATTCCCAGCCCTTATTGACTATTACCTGAGTGATACTCTGAAGAGGTAAGGGATGCTTTGGAGTCTAGCATTGTGTGACCTTCGACTTGGACATAAAGCTTCTCTCCCAAAAAATCTTTTTCTCCTTATTTAATGGCAAGTAGTGATGGACTTAGTGGATACACAGCTAATTTACACTTCTTCAAAATTGAATTTTGAGTCAAACAACAAAAGCACGATTTCCCATCTACCCAAGATCATCTTTTACAGTTCAGAGGTGCCCAAAACACTACTTGCATTTTGCTAAGTGTTGCCTTCTCCTTCTAATTTTCTGGATGTGATCCACTGTTTACTGTTCAATTGTACAAGTTTCCTATCTATGAAACCTCAGTGTTCAGTTGCTATTACTTTGATTAATTTTTCCTATTTTTTTTTTCTATTCCCAAGAGACATTTGCCTTTTTGGTTGCTTCTACAGGTATCTCTGAATCAAAATCATAGATCAAATCCCTCCAAGCTACAGAGTAATTTGGATATAAGCTCCAGTCCCAGGAAACATTTGCTGTTGACACCAGTAAACTTTGACCCATTCTCACTAGCAGAGTTTACCCCTGGCTGTTGAGCATCCTCCGGGGTAACAAGCAACCACAGAGAGGTAATACCAATTTTAGACAAACTGGATCATTGCTAAAACATTAAAATCTGTTCTCAGCAAATATTTTTCTGAGTCTTCTGAGTAATCTCTCTGGCAAGGGTGATTTAGCAGTGTCCAGAAGGATATAATTCCAGCTCTTTGTAAAGGATCAAATGAAAAACAATAACCAAAAAAAAAAGAAAAAAAAAAAAAGAAAAAGGGAGTGGGACCACGAAAGCAAACAAAAGAGTTCATGTTGTTCAACCCATCTCCCCAAACAGAAAAAGAGTGTTTATGGCAAAAACATTTTAATAAATCATGTTTTGGAAGAAACATTATCTATATCTAATGCTATTTGGGAGTGATTATAATCCACATATTGATCTTCATGCTATACAGCAAATATTTAACTTCATGTCTTCGCAAAGCTCTTCAGAAAATATTAAAAATTCAAAACACATTGTGCAATTTTTTAACCTTATTTTTAAATGATTTTCTAGAATCCATAAAAATTGTGCTGCAAATTATAAAACACCATTCTCACCCTGCAGGGCATACTTTCTCACATCAAACCAGTTCTATAAAGTATGGTAACAAAATAATTTGGAGTCCTGATGGAAGAGATACTGGGATCTCCTGGCTATTGAGCAAAGACTTCCTCAGATATAATTCATGCACTAAGAACTGCCTCCCACCCAAAAATAAATACAAATCTAAATTAAAAAGAATTACTGTCATGTTTCTGGTAAGACACCTGACACACAGAGAGATGAAGTTACTTCCCTCAGAGTGTTACAGGAAAGAAGAAGGGTGCAGCAGCCTCTCCAGTCCCAGCACAGCGGTGGGTAACAGCCTGGCCATGGATTCAACCAGAGGTTACAGGTCGCTGTGTGGGGTTTGTGTGTGGGGCTGTGTTTGGTAGTGGGGAAGGGCAGAAAGCCAAGCCTGAGGGCAGTTGTGACTACGCTCATGATGAGCAAGGAGACCCCAGAGATGCTCACACCAGGGCAGGGGGAGGAGGTTGGACCCATCTCCAGCCCATGAACGTCCCCATGCCGGAGCCAGGAGCTGAGCCTGGAGAGGCCCATGACTCCATGGGCAGCCCATGTTGGAACACTTTGTTCCTGGACTCTTTTACCCCACAGGAGGGATCTCATGTCAGGAAGAGCAGCCGAGACGAAATGCCTGTCCCCTGTGCCCTGGGGAGAAGGGACAGAAATGGGGAGCACAGTGCTGGGAGCCCGGGAAGAAGGGAGGGGTGGGGGAAGGTGCTGTCAGATGTGGTTGTTGTGTCTCACTGTCCTGCTCTGATTGATTGGGAACGAATTAAATGGATTTTTCTTCCCCAAGTGGAGTCTGTGTTGCCCGTGCCCATCAGTGGTGAGTGAGCCCTCCCTGTCCTCATCCCAACCCACCAGCCCTTTGGTGAGTTTCTCTCCCCATCTCAGCGGGTCGGGGGCAGCGAGTGCAGGACTGTGGGGTCTGAGCTGTGGCTGAAACCACAGCTATTGGCTATTGCCAAGCATGACAAAGCAACTGGGTTTTAAAAATGAGTATTAAGCATAAGTATTAAGGATTTGAATGAGGAGTCAAGAAGACGAGCTCAAGAGAAATGGAGAGACTTGCTTAAGACAAAGCTTCCCACTGAATGCATTTAGTGTTGGTCCAGGATAAAAAAACCAACTACAACTATTAAAGGATTCAAAGAGGCAGAGCGACAGGCTGACGATACAATTTTCACATCTGGTTATTTCATTACTGTAAACCCAATCCTCCACCTCAGATATTTTATTGTCTTTTGGCACAATCTATGCCTGGGAACTTGTAGACTGTTAAGCTCTAATGTGCTGTTTACTAGACTGAAATAAAATCTGCCAACAAGACTTTTGCAACTATTCCTCCAATTCTGCAGGTTCTTCTCTCCTTTAAGTTTTATATACGATATATAACTGTGTTATCTTAACACAAAAATACTCCAAAATATCAACAATATTAACTTCTAATATTAATTTAAAAATTAAAAATAGTATATTCCTCATCCTGCAGCTACCTTACTGTATAATTTCAACTTTTAAAAATTAAAATGGTCCAGAAAAATGCTGATGATCACAGTACAAGGCTGAGAATTCAGAATGATGACCAATGTTATCTCATCTGTCTATGATTCCCTTTCACCAAACACCCTTTTTGTTACACGGCTCTGAAATGACTAACCACCACCAACATACTGGTGTTAAACTATTCCACCCGACTATCCTAGGGGAACAAAACAAAACCAAGAGCAGAAAGAAAGTGTGAGGGAGGAGGATAAAAGGGATGGATGCACACTCAACAGCATTGCCTGAAGTGCTGCACTTCACAAGTAGAGCAGCAATGCTGATGGCTTTCTGAGCTGCCTCAGTCCAGCAGGTGACATTTAACCAGGTAGGAGTGAGGAGAAAACAGACCAGATGCTGGTTTCATTATATTTTACAAGCTCCAACACTTACATTTGTAACACTTGCCGTTTACATTACAATGTATTCGTTAGGCAGCCTCCTATATCTTGTTTTTCTATTGTTAACCAAAAATTATTGTGGCTTGATTTCTTACTGTGGTGGTTGCACTTGGTCAGCAGCCAAACCCAGTCGCTCACTCACTCCCCCACCCCAGGAGACAGAACTGGGGGGCAAGGGTAAGGAGACTTGTAGGGGGAACAAAGAACAAGTTAACAATGGAAATGAAAGAAGACTTAAAATAATAATGGTATTGAAGTAGTAATGATAATAATAATAGGAATAAAATATGGAGATAGGCAATACCCAGTGCCATTGCTCACCACCCACCGACCAAGCCGAGCCCGTTCCCAGATCACGATCCCGCAGGAGCCACAATCCCGACCCGAAACCGCAATCCCGGGAGAGCCAGAGCCCGAGCCAAAGCCAGAGAGAGCAAGAGAGGAAGAGCCCCTCATGGATCTCCTGCC
>NW_010323737.1:685-1380 GCF_000700745.2 Antrostomus carolinensis | reverse complement strand
CAGGGACACAAATGCAACATGGGGATGTTCTCAGCGTTTCTCTCCTAACAAATCCCAGCTGAACCCAAACCCCAGCGCTGTTCTGGCTGCTGAACAGGAACTCCTTGTGGCCCAGCTCACTTAGGCCATCTGGAATATGTACTCATGAAAAACACACACAAAAGAAATTAGTGCCAAACACTTGCATTGGCATCAGGCAGCCTACGTGTTTTGTTGATCCCACCATACAAAACAGGCAGGTGAACACAGGCTGCACTCTTCTAACAAAGGTTTGTAAATCACTCACTCACTGAAGCTGTGTTTGATCAAGTAAGATATATCACCTTGATGTTATTTCCATGCCTGTTCTAAATGTGCATTTTTTTGCACATTTCTGGGGTAAATTGGGCAACGCAACTGGAGATAAGCCCGCAGCACTTGCAGGCAAACCCAAGGCAGCTGCAGTCTCACTGCTGGAGATGAGAATCTCACACAAAACCACTTCTGTGCAGGGGTCAACACAAGCTCGCTGCCCCATTAAGTACATGTGACTGCTGGAGAGTCTGCCCAAGCCCTGCTGCAGCGGGTGCTGTGGAACCTTCTCAGCAAGGCTTAGTAGTACCAGCTAAACCAAGCCCAGCCTGAGCAGAGACACACACACTGGACTGACACCTCCAGCCTCCACACTGGTTTCCTGACCACACAACCACATGCCA
>NW_010323737.1:239-604 GCF_000700745.2 Antrostomus carolinensis | reverse complement strand
ACCTTCAGCAGAGCTTTTCCTTGATAAAACACGTGCAGAGGAAGCAGCAGTCTTCAGACACCTAATCAACTTAGCCTGGCCACCAGCAGGCAACAATTCAATAAGTACCAGCGCAGAGCGCTGTGCCTAACTGGATTTGTAACTATTAAAATCCCTCAGAAAGAAGAGAACTATGCAGTGTCTCAAATGACTCTATCCCACCATTACTTTCAACAGGAATTTCTATGACCTGGTCATGAACATGGTCCCAGATCTATCAGCAATCAAAACCGAAGGGATATGCTAATTAAAAGGAAATAGTTCATCTGTGTGAGTATGAACTCAAGTCTACAGGCAGCTGAAGAGCGCGGAAGTCCAAGATGTGT
>NW_010323737.1:0-226 GCF_000700745.2 Antrostomus carolinensis | reverse complement strand
GCCAGGGGCGTTTCAGCGTTTCGCCTGTCACTCAGCAAGGTGCTCTGAAAATGAACAGCTAGAGATTGCAGCAATCACCCCAAGCCCTGCTGAGACTCAGATTCAAGCTCTGGCACAAAGAATTTCCTTAATTTTAAAACTGATCACATGAAAATATTCTAATATCAGTCTTTTCTTGTTTTAGCCTACACCGTGTCATAGAATCCCAGACAGGTTTGGGTTGGAA
>NW_010323736.1:32046-35556 GCF_000700745.2 Antrostomus carolinensis | reverse complement strand
AAAGAAAAAAGGGGGAAAGAAAAAAGGGGGAGGGGGAAGGGAAAAAAAAAGAAAGGAAAAAAAAGAAAAAAGTCTCCAGAACTGCTGTGTGCCAGGACAACCACCCAGAAGACAAATTTAGCATCTAGGACAATGGTTAGTGGCCTGATTTCAGGCTGCCATGGAGTTGCATAACTGCTCCAGTTCAGCTCAGTCACTCAGAACAGCCTCCTTTCCCCGTGAGTCTGGTCAGTACTGCGGAGGGAAGGGACAGAATTAGCACATTTTAGCCCGAATGTGGACAACTTGGAGAATCTTCAATTACCTGATCAGCTCTTCTCTAACCTGTAAGCTCCAGTGGGTACCAGCTACTCAGTAAATAGGTCATGCAGGAGCAGAGAACATGGAATCTCTTAGTTATTGTACTCAATCAAGGACCTTGCTGAGAATTACTGATTTAGTTTAAAAAGCAATAGTGGGGTTTTTTTTAAATATAGAAAATAAAAAGGAAAAAGTAAAATTAAGTTATTAAAATTTTTATTTATAATATGGAAATATATGTGTAAATACACACATACACACACACACTCTGTTTTCTAGCATTTAAATTTAAATTTAAGGCATCTATTATCAAAATTAAAATTAACTTCTCTCTCCTCCTAAGCTGCTTAGGATGTACGTTTTCTAACCAGATTCAGATCTCTGCCAAAACCCTGGTGATTTTGGTAGTTAAAAATGAGAAGATAAGTCCGTAAACAGGTACAATGCACATTTTAATAATTATAACTTCTTTAATCAAAAGCTTGATTGAAAGGAGGTAAAAGCAGTGTGAACAACTGGTATTTAAATCGTTTCTGACACAAAGCAGAACCTGTTTGCAGAAGAGTTTTTTGGTTAAATCTAGTGAAGAAAGGCTTCTGGGCAGTGGATGAACTTTCACCACATACAAGATAAGGGCATTTGACATATTTTGACTATCAAACAATTTTTTCTGCTTTATTTTATATTCCTTTCCTACTGATTTCTGAAATTCTAATCCCTTTTTCAAGTAACAGTGATCATTAAACTCACATTTACACAGAGTATCCAAATCAGCTCTCTCCTGGCTGAGGCAGCTTTCTCCTTCATTCAACTTTGAACTTAACGGTACAGAATTTAATTCACCAATTTCTTTAGATCTTTAGGAAATTTTGTAATTCTTTATGACCATTTTTATTTTTATTAACAAAAATATTTTTTTACTGCTGTAAAAATGATCACGTTTCCAAACCATTTACAAATAGGTTAAACAATTTTGATGCTTATGTGATTTCACTGCTAACCTCCCCGCCATCTGAGTCCAGGCCACTATTTACACCTGACAGGAACTGGTTAATGAACAGAATAATCGATCCTTCCTATTCCATGACTGTTTAGTCTCCAGAAGATACTCTAGGGGGAAGAAACACTGTCAAAAACTTTTTTTGGAAGCTCAAGTATATTATATCAGATGACCCTTAAAAATACATTCAGTGATTCATGAAAGAAGCCGAAGGGACCTAGAAACCACAATTTCCTCCCACCAAAGCTGTGATATTTCCCTTCCTTACGGTATCACATTACCCACTGATTTTATTGCTTTTCTGCTTTCAGGCAGCTCGCCTGGAATGAATCACAAACTTTCTCTCATGCAGCCACCTGACAGCCTTCTCCACCACCCAAGTCAGTGTCTGACACCTCCTCCTCCTCCTGCAACACTCCGGCGGATCTCAGCGACCATCTGCTCCTGCTCAGCACCAACTGGCTGCTACTCACTCACTTGGATTTATCTTGCTGATACTCTAATTTGAGAGAGCATCTGTCTACTGAGTTCCCGGCTGAGGGAACTGGGGTTGTTGAGCCTGGAGAAAAGGAGGCCGAGGGGAGACCTTGTGGCTCTGTGCAAGTCCCTTGGAGGAGGGTGGAGAGAGGTGGGGGTGGGTCTGTTCAACCAAGGCCCAAGGGACAGGACAAGAGGAAATGGGCTCCAGTTGTGGCCAGGGCAGTTGAGATGGGATGTGAGGAAGAATTTCTTTGCTGAAAGGGTTCTGAGGCATTGGAAGGGGTTGCCCAGGGCAGTGGTGGAGTCCCCATCCCTGGAGGGATTGAAGAGTCATGTAGACACAGTGCTGAGGGACATGGGTTAGTCATAGGGGACTGGTCAGTGTTGGGTTCATGGTTGGACTCCATGAGCTTAAAGGGCTTTTCCAAGCTGGGCAGTTCTATGACTCTGTCTACACAGCAAACGCAGCTACAGAATAACAATACTCAAAAGATCCCTAAAAAGGAAGATTGATTAGCAAAATACAGGGTACGTACCCCAGTAATTATGGGAACAAGCATCATTAAAGAGGCTACAGAGGCAAGAGTGAATGCTCAAGAACATCTGAAATGTCAGAAAATCAATTAATCTATGGTTTAGCAACTGCTGATTTTATAAAGCTTCCTGGACAGAAGTGCCAGCCAGTCAGCATTAGAGGTGTGACCCGGTCCCTGCAGATGGCTCTGTTCCCTGACACTACAGAGGGGTGAGAGCTGCCATTTACTGTTTGACCTCCTCAGCCTGGGATGTCCCTGTGCTAAGCATTGTGTAAATACAGAGAGGGAGAGGGGAGCCCACACACTACAGCAACAACCCAGATACCCATATGTAATCTCCATCAAAATACAGATAGCAGAACATTCCTGAATCCCAGGGACCATGACAATTTCCTACTTCTACTGCATTCCCATGCCAACACTAAAAACACGGGCAGCAACAAGTAGATCCAAGCAGAGAGCAGGACTCTTGCATCTAAAAGCAGTTTTTCAACTGAAATAGCAGTTCAATGTTCTAAATAAATGTGATTATACTGCACTAAACTTTGTCACCAGCACGTTATTATAATATCAAAACCAATTTTAAAATCTTATCCCCTCTCAAAACATAACTATTATTTTTCAAAGACATTTGGTGTGTAGTAGCTCCTGCAGGAGTTCCAAGCCTGTGTGAAGGATTGGCAGTTCACACTTGGCACGCTTGCTGTAAGAGTTTTGCCAAATCAGACTCCTCTGTGAGCTTAAGGAACAACCAGCTGATGAGTCATGTACATAAACATTTTGACAGTTGTGAAAAACAGCATACAACTATTTTAAATCCAGGAAACTAAATGCAAAATTACTGTACACGTGCACACACCCCTAAAAAAATAAAATAACAATGGAACAAAACCAACAAAAGCCAACAGTAGCCAGAGCAGGTACATGCTCTACTGCTCTGCTGATCTTATCAGTGTCTATAAACACCTGAAGTGTGGGGGCCCATAGATGGGGCTGGGCTCTTTTTGGTGGTGCCCAGTGACAGGACAAGGGGCAATGGGCACAAACTGGAACACCAGAAGTTCCAGACAAACTGAAGGAAAAACTTCTTTCCTGTGAGGGTGCTGGAGCCCTGGGACAGGCTGCCCAGAGAGGGTGTGGAGTCTCCATCTCTGGAGATGTTCAAACCCACCTGGACACTTTCCTGTGCAACCT
>NW_010323736.1:21599-32032 GCF_000700745.2 Antrostomus carolinensis | reverse complement strand
ATGGACCCTGCTTTGGCAGGGGGGTTGGACTGGATGATCTCCTGAGGTCCCTTCCAACCCCACCAGTCTGTGACTCTGTGAGATTAGTAGCACATCCATGAGCAATAAAGCCCCACAAAAGGCAGGCAGCTGCATTCGATGGTGTTTACATACACACCATACCACACAACACACATACATTTTCTCTTGTCTGTAGATTTAGGCTGGCAACCCAGTATCACACACTTGCTATTCCATTTGGTTTCCATAAGATATACTATTATGACAAGTTTTCCAGAAAACTGAGATCATTTAACTTTGGTGGAAAGAATATTTCTGGCTGGTACCCCTGACCCTGTGGCACAAGGGCTATGGGAGGCTTTCTTGCAGCACCGCACAGGAACACTGAGTCACCCCTAAACCCAGCAGACACACTATCTCAGATTAGTCCTTCCAGGTGCCACACAATCTGCTCAGTCCCCTTGTCCCTTGCACATAGCTGACACCCCAAAATCCTTTGCCTAATCACTCTTCCTTCTCTGTTCTCACCGGGAGCACAAAAACCCACAGGATCATTAAAAACAGAAAACACCTGCAATTAAAGGTCTGAACAATCTAAACCAGGTCTCAATTAGTGTTCAGGCTCAAATCATCTGGCAGCAAGATCAGAAGAATCAATATGGCACAAAGAAACTATTTTAATTGGAGTTTCTTGGCCTTGCAGGTTGTCCCTGGCAGCCTTATTGTCTTAGGAACAAAACAAACACCCTTCCACCTCCTCGCTGGGAAGCGTGCTCCTGTTGGGTTTTTCTGGAAGAGAGAGCAACCTGGGCCACCTCTGCACGGCTTTCTTTTGAGGATTTGCTTTGATTATCTGTTATCTGCTGTTTAAGGCAGATTCAGTGGCCAGACAATGAATAGCATCCCAGGGTTCAAGCCAGCAGTTCCATTACTCTGCCTGTCACAAACACTGTAACTACACATGATTTGCTGTCTTCAATTGTTTGCTGCTGGCTGGGGAAGAAGTCTTGCAACATCTCAGAGCAGGATTCTCAGAGGCATGCTATTGGCAATGAGGGTCTAAAAACCAAAACAAAACACGTAATTGTCCTTATTTGAACCATTTGTAACTTTGCATTCATTGTCCCCTGGAAAAAAAAAGTCACAGCTAGCTGGAAACACTGCATTTTTTCCCCAAAACATAGCTGATTTTAAACCAAAATCATAGAGAGACTGTTGAAGTTCTTTGGAATTTCAGGGTATCCTGGGAACATTTTCCCTGCTGTTGGGCATTTCATCCCATGAACCCTTCAAGGCAACCTAAGATGCTAACTGACAGATTATTTTAGTGGCAGTTGTTCTGGGTTTGACTTCTAAACGCTGTCTCCCAAGGTGTTTGGTATTAGAGGCTGCTTGGGGGAAAAAGAGACAGTTCTTCTAGTGGAAGTCTTTGTGTTTTCTTTTGTCTTTCCAGGGAGAAGAATTGCTCTGACTACAACTTCAGGTTGCCAGCTTTGAAGTGGGAAATAGACACTGCCACATTTGACAACATTACAACTTTTTAGAAGTCATTAAGAATTGCCTTCATCCCAGAAAAAAACCCAAAAACCAAAAGCCAACAAACCATTCACTGACACTTCAATATCTCCTGTTACTTAACCTCAGAAACTTGGACAAGTACAATTGCAATAAAAATGATTGCTTTGCCCTGACCTCATTTCCAAACAGTACAGTTTAATTTTCAAAAATGCTTCAAAGCTATTGAATTATTTTGCATAACGACAACTTGATTTGTTTGCATGTTGCACAAAAAATCCCTGCTTGTAGCTGGTAGCAAATCCAGCCCCATCTGCCTGGCTCTCGTTGCTGTAGTAATAAAGCCACACGGGCATTAAAGGCTTTTCTGCAGCGGGTGTGCCTGTCGCAGGGTTCACAGTTGGGATTTCCTTTTTGTTTTCATTTTCTTTTCATTGTGCCAAATTCTTCTCTAAGTTTTTAAGAGCATATAAATACAATATAACATTTTTTTTCCCCCCCAAACACTTGAACTTTATCTATTTAAAAATATCTAAGCTTTTTAATTGACTTTTTAAAATCTATTAAACAAAACACAGCTGTTTAGGAGGTTTCTTGGAATCACTGAATGTGTACAAGGAAAGGAAAGCTACCCCTCAGTGAATTCTTGAGCTTTCTTCTGTAAGAGAAATAAAAACTCCCATAAAGAACACACAATACCTCCTGAGCTGGCTCGTATTAAGGTATTCCTAATCTCTGAATGAGATTCTTCCCAAGAAATAATTAGTTTAATCGGAAACTTCCAGATCATTTGGTTATTCATAGTAAAATAATGATTTGCCTGTTTTTATATTTTATCCTTCAGTAAGAAAATCATCAATAGAACTGTGGTTTGAAGTTCACTATCTTGGCTATTTAAGCAAATAGCTTTGACTCGTACTTCTCTTAAATCCCTCTGCTATTAAGAACTGTAAATTAACGTCAGACAGATTAGCAGTGGTATATTTGGCTAGAGAACATTTACAGTAGGAACCTGGATGCACAGTACCTACCTGCAAAACCTCTGAATTGCTGCTAAAACAATTAGTAGTGTTTCCATCCACTCATTTTCATACAAGACTAACATTTTAGGTAGATTTTGACAGATTTAATTTCTCCTAAAGGTGAATTTCCCAGAGGCTGGAGTAATAACTCTTTATCCTACTGTTTAATATTAGCTCTTCCTACAATTTCAAACCACATCTTAACACTGAGGTAAAGCAAAACCTCTGCAAGTTTAAACTTCCTGTAGAAACAATCTTCAGTGAGAATGGCCAGGTTCAAAGCAGTCTGTGAAACACCAAGCTTGAATTGAGACCATCCCAGTCTGTGTGCTGTACATCGAGTACTCGTCGTGCGCCCGGGGATACGATAATCCAGCCAGCGCCCGAGCACGTGAGGCTAATGCAGGAGGCAGCAGCAGCCTTGTGCCTCAACTGCCCGGCCTTGGGTTTTCCCCATCGTATACTGAACTGAACTGCTCATGAAAATGCAGTGGCAAAAACCCACCCAGGGCTGGTGATGTACAGATCTGCTCTTGCAAACATGGGCAGTGCTTTCAGTCGGTGGAATTTCACCTACACAGCATCAGCATCAGGAGTGCAGCCAAGACATACCCACCTACAGAAACGTGCCTTGGTAGGCATGCAGAAATCTAAACACTGCCCACACGTTTCTGTCATTCTGCTCTGCTTTTGCATCTTTTAATTAAAATTTTCTTATAAAAGCAAACACTCTACAATAAGAAACAAATAATAATCAGCATAGTAGTTACTGTCAAAGTAAAACACCCACATCTCCCCACAAGCCTGGGCTATGGGCAGCGTGGAATATTGTGTCCAGTTCTGGGCCCCACAGTTCAGGAAGGACAGGGAACTGCTGGAGAGAGTCCAGCACAGAGCCACCAAGATGATGAAGGGAGTGGAGCATCTCCCTGCTGAGGAAAGGCTGAGGGAGCTGGGGCTCTTTAGCTTGGAGAAGAGGAGACTGAGGGGTGACCTCATTAATGTTTATAAATATGTTAAGGGTGAATGTCAGGAGGATGGAGCCAGGCTCTTCTCAGTGATGCCCAATGGTAGGACAAGGGGCAATGGGTGTGAGCTGGAACACAGGAGGTTCTGCTTCAACTTGAGAAGAAACTTCTTTCCAGTGAGGGTGACAGAGCCCTGGGACAGGCTGCCCAGGGAGGGTGTGGAGTCTCCTTCTCTGGAGACATTCAAAACCCACCTGGACGCCTTCCTGTGTGATCTCATTGAGGTTCCTGCTCTGTCAGGGGGATTGGACTGGATGATCTTTTGAGGTCCCTTCTAATCCCTAATATTCTGTGATTCTGTGATAACCAGTTTCAGTCAAAGCTTTCTGAATTTTTTAAAAATCCTGACACAGTTCATTTTATTTGCAATAGTGCTGAGGATGCTATATCATAAGGAAAATCCAAATGTGTGACATTAGAATGCTACATGAATGTTTTATTTATTCCAGTTTTAAGTTTAAAGTACAAACTTCAAATCAGACTAGTAAGCAAACACTCCAGCTTTCAAGAGGATATTGCAGGAAGCACACAGAGCGCACGGGGAGAAAGAATTCAAGGATTCAAATGCCTTTTATGTAGATGTAACCAGCTTTATGGGCAAGTGAAGTGCAGTGGATGTTGCACTATGAAAAGAGTGGGTAAAATGGGATATGGAAGGAAATTTTTTGGTCTTTGATAGGCATGATTTTGCTATGACTTATTCAAGAATAATTATCAAATAATGTATAAACTAGAATGGGGCCAGTAATCAACTAGGAAATCTCAAACTAACTAGTCTAAGTTTCTCAGCTAATACCAAGCATGATAAGGATTTAAATAAAGAAATTAATCAAATTTCCGCCATGTGTCTCATCCTCAGAACAGTGGATTGCATATGTTGTACATACAAACCTGAAGTACTTTGCTTTCCAGGAGATTTTGCTTTTTCAGAACCACTAAATTCCTTTTCATCGATGATACTATGTGGTCCTACTGGCTTTTATTTTGAGATACTGGTATTCCAAGGCTTCTGACACAACCTCCTGGCCAAACTCATGTGATATGAATAAGTGAACTATAAGGGTGGGTGGAAAACTGGCTGGACCACCATGATGGAAGTGTTTTAAGGACTGGTATGAAGTCCTGCCAGTGGCTAGCTGCTAGGAGTGTTTCTCAGAGGTTTTCAGTGTTTATAACACTTTTATTACTGACCTTGACTACAGTACAGAGTGCACCTTCAGTAAGTTTGCAGATGGTATCAGGTGAGAGGAAAGCAGATGACATGCTTGAGGGCAGGGCTGATGTCCAAAGGGTCCTCAACAGGATGACAGAAACCTCAGGATGGAAAAATGAGACAGCAGTGTGCCCTTGTGGCAACAAAGACGATCGCACCCAAGCTCCATGAGCAAGACAGGAGCCAGCAGGGCAAGGGAAACGATTATTCTCTGTTCATCTTCTATGAGAACACATCTGGAGTGCTCAGGCTACTTTTGGGCCCCTGGTACAAGAAATATTTCAGATTGGATCAAGTCCAGCAGAGGCATCTTAAACTGTCACAGGGCTGGAGCACAAGGACGTACAAGGGAAGACAAAGGAACTCTGTTCAGTCTTCAGAGGACCTTATTCCCATCTTTATCCACTGCAAGAGCAGAGGGACGACAGAGCCAGGCTTCCTGGAGGTGTGCTGAGGCCACAGTTAATGGCACAACATGCAACAAGGGAGATTTTGATTAGATATTGGGAGAAATTATTTCACCCTGTGAGTGACCAAATGCAGAACCTGGGGCCCAGAGAAGTTGTGATATTCCAGCCCTGGAGATCCTGAAGGCTTGACTTGTTAAGGTCCTGAGCCACCTAATGCACACTGGCCTTGGAGTGGACCAGAGACCTCCAGGAACTGCTCTATGGCCCTCTACTCTGCCCTGGTGAGGCCACATCTGGAGTGTTGTGTCCAGTTCTGGGCTCCCCAATTCCAGAAAGACAGGGATCTTCTGGAGAGAGTCCAGTGGAGGCCACAAAGATGATGAGGGGCTGGAGCATCTCCCGTGTGAGGAGAGGCTGAGAGAGCTGGGACTGTTCAGCCTGGAGAAGAGCAGCCTGAGAGGGGATCTGATCAATGTCTATAAATATCTGAAATGTGGGGGCCAATGGATGGGGCCGGGCTCTTCTCGGTGGTGCCCGGTGACAGGACAAGGGGCAATGGGCACAAACTGGAACACCAGAAGTTCCAGACAAACTTAAGGAAAAACTTCTTTCCTGTGAGGGTGCCGGAGCCCTGGGACAGGCTGCCCAGAGAGGGTGTGGAGTCTCCATCTCTGGAGATGTTCAAACCCACCTGGACACTTTCCTGTTGTAGGGAACCTGCTCTGGCAGGGGGGTTGGACTGGATGATCTCCTGAGGTCCCTTCCAACCCCACCAGTCTGGGATTCTGTGATACACAGCAGAAAGCAGGGGTAGGTGAGCTGGGCTGTCTCACTCCCCTGAGGGACAGGAGACAGACCTATCTCTGTAAAAGCTGTGAAGAAGCTTGCTTGTGAAGCAAGCATTTGATACTCTGCTTTGCTTATCATTTTTGGCACCTACTTTGGCAGAGTTTGGGGAGAAGACTGAAGGTTTCACTTGGTAACTAACAAATTTGCTCTGGAAATTATTTTAAGGGTGCCAGATGATGGTTTAGCATCTACAACTTTGAAAGCAATTGGGAACCTGAACAGACTTCTGGTATCAACACACTTTCACAAAAGGAACTTAAGTCACAAATACTTCAAGTGCCTGATTTGGTGGTTGGGAGGAAAGCCCTTAATTAGAAGAGCAATTCTAAATGTTTTAACATTTCTTTGCCTCTTAACTTCATTCAGCTCTGTATACCTGAACTCTCCCCAAAGTTCTCTCTCTGGCAGTGTGTTCTTGACCCTAGCTTGGGAACACAGACGCCCAAAGAAGTCAAGAATGTCATTGTTCTGTGATGGAGGAGCTTATCTTAGCTCTGAAAGTCTATTTACAACTGGCCATTAATACACTTTCCTAGCAAGGAGTACAACTACAATGTCTCTATTCTCTTTCTTGATTAGTCTAGTTATTCAGTAAACTCTGGCAGCTTAGCAACAGATTCTGATGACCTAGAAAACTTCAGCACACTAAAAAGCAGTAAGTGTGGAACATAAAGGAGCTAAACTGGAGCAAAAAATAGTGTGGTGAACAACTGGTACTGTCTACAGATCCACAACTACACATGTATTCTTCTATGTGCCTTTCTGTATAAAGGCTTATCTGCTATCTAGAACTGTTAGTAAACAAAATTCTCATCTCCCAAATGGTTTTCAGCCATGTTTGTTTGACTGCCCTCCTCTTATGCTTTAATTCTTAGGAGCAATTAGGTTTTTAATTAAAGCTTTCACAGAAAACAAACCAAAAAGCCTCAAAACACAACCACACACTCCTGCATCATTTTTATGCGATGCATTTAATGTACATAAACAATACAAAATTATTCCCAATTCCTATTACACTCTGGAATATTTCTAATACCACTCGTGGTGACTTTGCTCCTTGTCATAGTTCTTGTATTTAATGTCTTTTTATAAAAAACTTATATTTGGATCCATTAAAAAATAATTATCTATGGGTGGGGTTTTTTCTGTTTAGGGAAACACTAACTATTTTTAAACAACTTCTGTGGAAAAGCTTGAGCACTCACTATATTTTAAATATTTGAATTGTGCATTAAATACTGGTGCAAGTCTGCAGCCAGCCAAATGTAAACACCTTACCTGTTCATGTCTCATCAGTTCTATCATTTCCATAACGCTGATGAAGTGGTAACACCGATCTGAGTGATCCACCATAGACGTAGGAAAAGGACGATTCTGCCAAATTCTCCATTCAGACAAGGAAAGTTCCTGAGCTGACTTCTCTTCACGCTTCTGTAGTTTGAAATTAAGATTGGCAAGGAAATTTTAATCAAGAAATTGTTCAGCAAAACTAACATTCACTTCTCTTTCAGGGACAATAAATGCTCTGAATGCAGAGAAGTATCTAAACGTTATCACAAAGCTTTAAGTCTGGTATAAAATAAAACCAATTCCATGCTATGTGTTGTCATGGCTCTTCAGGGAAGACATTGTTTTAAGTGGTGAAATGACATAAAAGCTCCAATTTTTTTCTCTGAATCAGGAAAGAGCTTCTGAAACTTGAAGTTTTCTTTCATTAACACTTTAATAGTTATATAAACAGGGAACTGGAAAAGCATGGACACAATACCATCATGAACACAGCTTCCTCCTTAAGAACAGAAACAGAATTTAATGGGTACTGAGAGACCTCTCAATGTACTTTTAATTTACAGACCTAACCTCAACGACGCAATTCAAACATGAAATTCCTAAATTCTTAACCTCAAAAACCTAAACAGAATCATCAAAATTGCATTTTTAATATGGACCTCCTTCAGATTCATAGTTAAATCTGTTACTTAGGGTATCCTTTATCCCTCGTGTCAAAGGAAACATCACATTTAGGTTAAACTCACTGATTTTTCTTCCAGGTTGTCTAAGGTTTCAAACTGAATTTGAGGCAATACCGGTTCCTTTACTCCATCACTTTCCTTAATCCTGTAAAGTCTGTCCCATATTTCATATTCCTCAGGTGACAGAGACCAATTCTCATGACAGTGTATTTGCTTTTGGCCTATGGGGGGAAAAACAAAACCAGGAAACTGTTACTTAAAGAAGAAAGATGTACAGAATAAAAAGAACTTTGTATGATACCAGTGAAAAGAAAAAAATACCTTCTTTGTGTCACAAGCAAAACCAGACACAGAGAATCTGACGTCAGAAACAAGTATCAGAACAGTGTTGTATGTGTTATGGCTCAATCTATCTATTAAATGATGGTTTTGGGGGAAGGCATCATATAAACAGAGATATAGACAGATAGAAATAGAGAGATATACAAATATCAAATACTTATAGACCCTGAAGACAGTGTAGCAAACAGGGAAAGGATATGGCTTGAATTTCTCAGTGTGTGTCTCTAAGCCCCTGGGGAACAAACTACAAATAAGTAAAAGCTTCTCCCCTTTTAATTTATTTTATTTTTTAAGGTACTCCTTAAATACTGGAAAATAGCACTGATTTGTTATGACACAAATATTTGTTAGCCATTTTTTTAAATCAAACTCCTCTATTCAGGACATTCACACTAATAAGAGGGTAGAAACAAAACACTAAGAAAACTTCCCAGGAGCAGGGAAAGAAAAAGGAATCTCATGAGTTTTATTTAGACTCATAACTGCCAGTGGGAAGTACAGGGCACCTGTGAGCACCAGCACTAGATAAAAACCAAACAGGTGCTATATGGCAGCTTACTGAAGAGAAGGTCCTGGTGCTGCTTGGCTCTGAGTGAGAACACTCCAGTGACAAAGAGGAAACGGAGTCATTTTTGGCAGTGTGACAGCAAACCTCAGTGCCACCCCTAAAAAAATGCCAAACCCCTCAAAACAGCCACCAGCATGAATAGCAAAGGAACATCCAAAGAATCGCTGATAAGAATGTGTTTGCTTTCAGCTCAGACGTATGAAGCTTGGAGAAAAATAATTAAGTTAATTTGACAATCACTCTGCAGATTGCACTTGGGATGAATCTGCAGACAACACCCTATTCTGAACTAATGCCACATAAGAGGAATCAGCTTTTATCTCTCAATCCTCTCCAGTTACGATTGTCAGATTGTGTCTCCACAGGATGGTGTGACAATGTTTATTAGAGACTCAAAACCAGACCCCTGAGAGTTCAGAGTACTGGGTTCAAGTCCTGTTCAGAAAATGTCTTTCACACCTGGGAAAAAAACCTAGCCAACATTGAAGGTTTTTTAAAGCTATCATTAAAAAAACCCAGATGATCAATATTGCTACTAAAATATTTTTGAGTCAAGTCTAGGAGATATTACACTGCTTTATAGCTAACACACTGTTCAAGGACCCAGTAGAGGAGGAATAAAGAGAGATCCGAAGGAAAATTAAGAAAACGTATGAGAAAAGCATATCTCACAGCCTTTTGTGTTGTCTATAAGAACAGTTAAATATTAGGTCTGCTCTAGCAGTTAATATTCAGCACCCACACTCCAAAACAGAATATGTCAATCTTGGATTAGCGTGGAGCTCTGGACAAGCTAGAAAAGAAAGGCCAGAAAGAGTCATCAGTTGTAACCAAAACTTAACACGCTTGGTCAGTCCAAAGTTACTTCTATTGCCTCACTGAAGACTTCTCTTCATAACCAAGAAGCAAAAAGGTGGCCTGCCAAGGAACCTAGAATGTATTTTCAAACAGCAAGTTGTTAGACAGGAAAAAGCAGGCACCAGCAAAAAACTTGGTAGGCAAAAAGATCTACAATTTCAGACTTAAGGGTGAGCAAAAACAAAACAAAATTAAACCCCACCTTATATTTTCAGTGTTCACAAAATACAAATTCAAGATTCTGTTCTTAACAGAGGGGAAAAGAGCTGTCACAGAGAGTTCTGTAGAGCGTTCTGAGATAATAGTTTGCTAAGACACAGGCAAGCTGCCCAGGGAAATAGGCATCTATTTCCACTAATCAGGAGTGGCACTGAAATAAGGAGATGAGAAAATGTGAAAAATAAAGACCTTCCTTTCTCTTCTTTTTGAGCTTTATCTTGAGTATCATTAAAATCAGAAACAGCCCCTTGCTTCGCACACTAATGAAGAGGACTTGAGCGCATAAAGCTGGTGCTCAGTAATTTGCACTCATGTAACACTTGTTTGCAAGATGGGCAGGTCAATCCTGTTCATCTTCGGCGGCTGATAGACCTCCACACACACCAGGTACTCCCACTGCGGCAGCTGCTAACCTATTTCACACAAAAGGAACCTG
>NW_010323736.1:18738-21572 GCF_000700745.2 Antrostomus carolinensis | reverse complement strand
AGCAGGAACCATGTTCAGCATATTATCTTCTTTGTACACTTACTGCCTCTCATTTCTGTTTTCTAGGACAGACGTACAAACCTTCCAAAATGATTATTTTAATTCCATGTTTTGCTCTCCTTATCTTCTTGCAAGTTGTGTCTGTTTATTCCACCCTTGGTTTTCCTTCCTGGCTGCCATCTGGGTTGTGCACAAACCCCAGCCAAGCATGAAGGCTCCAGAGGCATAAGGGGAAACATCATGATCAGGAATGTCATCACAAGGGTGCCACAGCTGTGTCTGCAGCACATGCACACACACAGGGAGTCAGGGCTGAGGACGGCACGTACAGATTGATTTATTGATACTAACTCTTCTCCATTACATTTCTAGCCTGGAAAATGGGACACAGCCTGAACTGCTCTGCAGGCCAAAGGGGAAGCTGATTTTTTTCTGTGTGATTCTGGAGCTTGCTTCCCCTTTCTGTGTTTAGCTTTTTGTTTGTGCTCAATGATGTTTGGAAAGAGATCAGATGTAGATTTTGATAGGAAGAATTTTTGTGATCAGAAGCACATGAAAACCACTAACTCTAAAGTCTAACTACCCAGATTCTGAAATATGCAGCTTCCCAAGTTGTCTTAGGAGTTTCTTCTTTCAAGAAGTTGCTATTGGTTGTTACAAAACTTAACCTAAGAGATCGAGCACAACAATTCTGAGGTATTTACAAAGCTTGGCTCTTTCTTCCTATCTTATAATTTAGTTCAGTTTACTGAGCATTTCAGTGCCACATAACTGCATCAGCTAAAGAGCCATTTCCCTTTTGAGATTCATTTTCCTCCAAGGGTGTGAGCAATTCATAAATATTCTGCCTCTGATTTCTCCTTTTTCTTCCCTCAAAATCCTTTCACTTTCAAGCATTTCTGCTTTATTGTCATTTACAAAGGTAAAAGACATACATCTCTAGTATTAATAAAAACATTAAGCCAAACTGGTAAAGCCCAAAACCAGATTTGGTGTAGACTTGTCACTAAATATTTAAGTGACAACTATGCCACCAGACACAGGTATATCAGAAGTCTTCAGAAGACACCATTAACATTTGCCTCCCCCGTTTACAGCTGGAGTTTCTGACCTTCAGTCACTGACTCCACAAGAAGCTCTACGGAGAAAGATGAAACAAATGTCTGACTTGAAATACGGATATTTAAGCACAGAACTGTGACTGAAGGATGTTAAAGGAAAAGGATAAGGAATCAAAGCAGCAGTCAGCACAGTATCACAGCTGACAGAAATTACACTTTCACCAGAGACCCAAAACTCACGTGAGCAGACTCTGATGTGCTGTAGTACAACAACATGAGATAGCAGCTTACGCGGTGCTTAGAAAAACACCATAATCCTCTTACCGGTGACACAGGAAAAGAGAGCAGATTTATGCTGGAGGGAACTAGATCTTCTCTCTTTGGAAAGCATTCTTGAATTGCTTGGTTCATATTTTTCAGCAGTAATGAACATTTTATGCAATTTTGGATTTATGCCTTCTGGAATCATACGTGGGCTGTGCTGGTAGAAATGAAGCGTTTTGTTTCCTGAAATAGCTCGGTGGATGCTCCTTTTGTTAGACTGGCTTTGATTGTAAGTCTGCAAAAGAGATAAATAATATGTTGTTGGATTAGTTTTTTACATGATTTGATCAAAAATAAAAGAACACCTGAGTGCCTGGGGGGGGTTTCTTATTATTTTATGTTCCGTCATCAAGATGGTTCTTTGGTTTTGTTTTTTGTTTTTTCTTTTCTTCCCCAAACACAGCTAAAACAAAATATGATACAAGGCCCTGAGAGCCAACCATACACCCTCTTCTGTGAATATTGTCAGCTGGCTCAACATAACTGTTTGTTCAAGTTCTTGAACTGCAAGTTCCAGACATGCAGTGTGACTCCACATTATGGTAACCGAAGAAGAGAGAGGAAAGGAACAGAAGGACATAGATGAAAACATTAAAGCAATAAGGTTGTATTGAAAATCTGATAAAGAATACATCAAAACATAGCTACTAAGTTATCTTTTTTATTTTCTTTTTTAAAGAGCTTCCTTACTAAAATAAAATCAAATTAAATTTGAATTATCAGGGTTTTGTGCCTAGGTAGGCAAAACATCCCGAGCAAACGTAACAAAAAGCAAGGACATACCAAAGAACAGTGACTGCTCTTTACACTGCAAGCAAGATGAAGTATGAAACAACGTACAGCTTTTTACGTTCTGTAAAAAGACCAGAAGCAGGCACAGCACTGGAAAGAAAAAGAAACACTGCCCTTGCCTGGGGGAATTTACAATCTGCAAGAGATATAGGGATAGAATCATAGAATGGTTTGGATTGGAAGGGACCTTAAAGCTCATCCAGTTCCAACCCCCCTGCCAGCAGCAGGGACACCTTCCACTAGACCAGGTTGCTCAAAGCCTCATCCAGCCTGGCCTTCAACACTTCCAGGGAGGAGCAGCCACAGCTTCTCTGGCCAACCTGGGCCAGTGTCTGACCACCCTCACAGTGAAGAACTTCTTCCTAATATCTCATCTAAACCTCCCCTCTTTCAGCTTAAACCCATTTCCCCTTGTTTTGTCATTAATTGCCCTTATGAAAAGTCTTTCCCCAGCTTTCTTGTAGGCCCCCTACAAGATATAGTACATTAGATTAAATCAGAAACAAAGAAAGAAGGTCAAGCAAATAAATGCATAAAATTACTAGTTAATGCCATGTATGCTCCGAGTCCTTTTAGTGACACTCCATCTTTATTGTGGAACAGAGAAACCAAGACAGAGATGGAGAAACTACAGAAAAGAACTGGTTCCCCTGCTGA
>NW_010323736.1:6683-18723 GCF_000700745.2 Antrostomus carolinensis | reverse complement strand
CTGAACATTTCTCCTCCTGATACTTCTCTCTGAGTCTCTGAGGGGTCACTGACAGAGACAGCATGTCCAGTCAGGCAGAATAAGTGCTGTGAGTGTGACAGTAGGGCAGCTGTGTTCCTTCGAGAGAGGTGATCTTCGGCAGCCAGGACTAGAGGAGACAGGCACAGAAGATGCTCTCTGCACAACACTGAAGAGGTTAAGGGCTGGCTCTAATGAACTGTCCCGCAGGCATTCTGATAAATACATTTCTGATCCTAGAGCAGGGAGAAAAGTATTCTGATAGAAAAAAAATCGTATTGCCAAATTCATTGCTTAACAGAATTGTTTCTTTGCTGTTACTGAGACAGCATGTTTCCCTCTCCTCTGTTTCACAGAGGGTGTCTGCTCAGCCTGACAGGAGCCTGAGAGCTCTGAGCTCCCCGGTGCCCTTCTCTTTGCACCGGTTTCAATCCACAGGTAACCACTCCATTCCAGGCTGATGCACATGCAGCTGAGCTGTCAGAAGACGTTAAAAAACCCAAATCAAAACACAGTGCATCTCGGAATACAGCTGAAACAGAAAGCTGGAAGATTTGTAAGCTGAACGTCCAGGGAACCCAGGGCATTATCAGGGTACAACCTGAGACGCAGTGCGCTGCCACGTGGGGCAGCTGAGCTGGGCGTGGGGAGGAAAGAACCAGAACAGAGTGATGAACAGTTCTGTAACTGAAACTCCTGTCAAACTTCCAGACTTGTATTTTCCAATTTTCTCCCCAAAAAATTCTTCAAAAGCTTTCTGATTGACTTGAAGTGGTTTGATTTAAAAAAAAACAAAAACAAAAACAAAAAACCAAGCAAAAAACCAACCAAAGTCAATATTGTTAAGAAATTAAATTTACTTCTTGACTGTAAAAAAACAACAAAAAAAATCACATAACATTACTATCCTACCTGGGGAAAGGTCCAGCTTCAAAGATTTCTGAGAAAGAGCTTTCAGAGCTTTCAGTATTAACCAATTTTCATAAGCAGCATAAGAAAACATCTATCTACAAATACCATTTACTTTTCTCATTTTTAACTCTCATTGCTTCAAAGCAGCTTTTTTTCCTCAGACAGGATTCTTGGGACCCTCATTTGGGATTAAATCACTGCTGCCTACAAATTTAAACCAGGGGCACAACATTGACTGGAATAAATAAAATAATAGCAAGACTCTGAAATTTGGGGTTTACAATTAGCTTCCACAGGTCTCAGACTTCTCTTGTCATGAACCCTGATCCAAATCAGAACCAACCTTGCAAGCAAACAAAACCAGACAAGAACAAAAGCAATTTTCATCCAAAACAGTGAGGGGCACCCTAAAAAATCTTGTATTCCAAAAGGGCTTGCACCATGAAGCTGTAACCATGCAGGTTTATATTACTCTGCCACCAATCTCACCAACGAGTGATGTCAACGGGGATTGTCTTGCCTCCTCCTACCTTTAAGCAACCTGGTCTAGTGGAAGGTGTCCCTGCTGATGGCAGGGGGGTTGGAACTGGATGATCTTTAAGGTCCCTTCCAATCCAAACCATTCTATGATTCTGTGATTCTATGATTACCTAAACCCTGCCCCGCCAGCTGCCCTGGATCAGACCCAGCCGTCGTGCGGCCGCAGGGTGAGGCTGGGCAGTGTGCTGGTGCAGCCAAGGATCTCCCAGCTCACTACTCACAGCTTAGTTTTCCACTAGTACATTAGTTTTCCCGAGGGGTAGCCTGCACTCAGGGATGATTAATTATACTCTGAGTTGAGTGCTGAGGTTCAGGAATTTATCACAAGTAGATTTCCACTTAAGCTGATCTCTTCAAACCTCACACGTAAGTCTGCCACCGCTAAGTACTTGTCTGAGAGCGGAGTGTCGTCAGCTGTTCCAAGGGAGACGCTTCCAGTCCTCCCACCCTCAGAGCTTCATCCTCAGCTCTTCCACATGTTGTTCTGTACCCTTGGCAAAAAACCTGCATTTTCTGTGTTTCAGTTTATCATTTACAAAATAAGTGTTATTAAGAACAAAGGCTTGCAGCCCTTCCAATAGAGAAAGCGCACGTATTTTTAGGATATTGTGGGCTATGATACTTTGCTGTAGGGACAGCAAAAACGTTGCTAGGAGTGCTCAGGATTGCTGTGATTTCCAACACTCAGTATAGAGTTTCCTGGAACAGATCAAACGAGTCACTTTGTTCTCCCAGCGAGAGGAGAGCTGCACACCCACCCGTTCCTCCCGCCCTTCGGCGAGGATGACAACGATCCGGCCCTGCCGCCTGCGCCCCGTTCGGCCCATCCGCTGCACCAGCCGAATTGGGCTCTTCTGAGCGTCAAAGCAGATGATGAGATCAACTTCTCCAATGTCCAAACCTTCTTCCCCAACACAGGTAGAGACCAGAGTGTTGTACCCACCGTCACGGAAGCGTTTGACCACCTGAAGAAACGATGAAAATTAGATTTAACGGGTTAGACAGAAAACCCCTGCTACACACTTTGCAGCTTTTCTATTTCAGAGAGAAGTTGAAAAAATTAATGTCTATTTTAAAACTACAAAACTTAATCTCGCTGAATTTGTCAAATACTATCTCGTGATCAAATACCACACCCTAATATTATCAATGTCAACTCTTCAACTCTAAAATAAAGGGAAAGAAGCGCACCTCATTGTGACTCCAAACACAGCATTTTTCTGAAACTGATCTTCCCAACTTTGCAATTAAATATTTATTTTTTTGTTTTGCTTTTGGGTTTATTTTGGTTGGTTGCTTGCTTGGTTTGGGTTTTTTCTTTGTTTTTGATTTGTTTAGTTTTTTTTAACTTTGCTAGATCAAAATTTAAGGATATATATTATTTTTTTCTACCTACAAGAAAAAAAAAATCCCCTAAGCAAGTATTTGAATCTTTCCTCAGATTTTAAAATATACACAACTTAGCAGTTGTTAATATAATGTAAATATATAAAATATTTCTACTTCTACATTATATTCAGTAAGTATAATTTTGTCTGAAAGCAGTTGAACCACATAGGAACTTACTAATGACACTTTAAAGTTCAGCAACTGCCACAAATCTCTATCGATACTCATGTATTAATTTTTACACAATTAATACTCTTTACCACAATTTCCTAACAGAAATCTCTTTTTTTTCTTTACCTCAAGTTGTTCCTTTTGTGTGAAGCCTTTTGTGCTCTTTCCTGTGGAGTGGCCAACAAACATCATCACTCTAACGACTGGGCTGAGCCGTGAAAGCATGTCTGCAATTTCTTGCACGCTGTCTCGAAACGATGAGAAGATCATCACTCTGGTATCCGTGGCGCCCACGGACGTGCTTTCAGTTGTGACTTGATCTGTTTCATTTTTAAAAAGTCAGAAAAGCATTTTTATGCATGATTTTTAAAATAATTACCAATAAAAAAAAAAAAAAAAGGACAGGTTATCCCATAAGTTACACACTCACAGCTCTCCTCTCACTTAATGGGAAGATTTTGTCCAACTATATTGTATTTTGAATTTTTCCAAAGAAATTTTCTTTAAAAGAAATGTTATTAAAAAAAAGAGTAAGTAAGTAAATAAATAAATAAAAAGTAGAGAAAACTGATAATTAGGAGCCTCTCAGCCTTTTTACATCAACCTACCATAAAATGCCCCAAGATACACCTGCCCAAACAATTCCTCTTTGGAATCAAAGCAGTATTCTAACTTTGGAAAACTGACATCATTACAGCATGTCTTAAATCTGAGGTGCCGTTATCAGTGTCACTTTGAAAAGCTCGGGTTTGATGGTGAGTATCTTGAAATAAAGGTTAAGATGCCTCCTTCCAAAGAGCTTACAATCTGACTTTAAATCTGGTACTTCATGCCCAGAGGCAGGTGAGGTTAGCAACATACAGCAAGAAACCCACAGTCACCATCAGTCTAGGACACAGCACGGTCAGGAAGCTCAAACATAACCTGGCTGAACACTAGTTTGAAATGATTCAGAGTTTGCACAGGCAACTTGGCACTACTCCCAGAAGTTCTCATACGAGATGTTTCATTTCAAACGGAGGAAAAAGAGCTACTGTTTTCCTTGATACGGCTAATGACTCAGGTTATTAATACTCTCCTTTTCTGTCTCAAATGTAGGGCTTTCCAAAGAAAGTGCTTTGCAGAAGTAGTTACTCATTTTAAAAATTACACAGGCATGAACACAGTAAATTATGACTCAGAGTACTTCAGTAAAGCATAATTGGAACAAAGCAGAGTTAAGCTCAGGGGTTTTGTTTGCTTCATGTTTTTTTTTTTTTTTCCTAGAGATTCTACACACTTGCATGAGTTCCTGAAACAAATGCTGAATGTATTTGCCACTGCTCGTGTAAAGATTTAGGCTTTTATTTCAGAGCCTTCTGATGGAGCAAAGATATGTGCAATTACGTTTGGAATCTCAATAAGTACTGGAGTTTTTATTGACAGAATCATGACAAAATCTTGTCTGAAGGAGGGAGAAATCAGGACACGGGTGTGTACTCTATTCAGCCCAAAACCAGAGTTCAGGGTGTAGCTACTTCTGTACGTGTGAATTTAGAGTTTACATGCAAGAAACAAGGAGTAAGGGTAGAAATACAGGTTGTGGGTTATTGCTCAAAAGGTATCATTAGAGACACTACGACACAGCGAATAATAAGGCCAATAAATAAATTCCCAGTGTCTCAGTATTTCTGTCGACTGCCCAGTGCATTTGGGTTGGAGACACAAGGTGGAGCTTACTACATTCCCTAAGTTACTAGCACGCCTCCAACTTTGTGATCAGACTGTGAATTGTGAAGAGCTTTCTGGCTTTGTTTTATACACAAAGATTTCAAGATGTTAGTTCTTGCTCTGAATTTAACTATGTGCATCTAGAGAACTGTGTTCAGGACATTGCTTTATATTCCCCATGGCCTTGCCTTGCATGTTAGCTACGAGGATAAAGGAAGCTACAGGGATCAGGAACAAGGTAGGACAGCAAGAAAACCCACCACACCTAGCTCAGGATATGACTAGATGTGCTACCAAAGCTCACCAATTATTCTATAAAGATTATTTATTTCTTCCTGCACAGTCACTGTATTTTTGTATCTGTAACAGTAAAGATTTAGGGTTCATGCACACAGACACAAAACACCAAATCAAAACATTTGTATATTAATTACCTGTTAGCAATATTAACAGACATGTCTGACCAACACTGCAAGGGAAAACATGATGGGATTCGTATGACAGCAAAATCCATGCTATCAGAAGAAGAAGGAAGAGTATTAAATATGAAAATGAGCTCAAGTAACTACAGTACAGAACAGAGAATTTGAAAACAAAAAGTAATGGCTGGGAAAGATGTTACAGGAAACAAGACAGAGGCAAGGAAGAGAGAGAGAAGTATAGATGGAAAGGGAAAAAAAAAGGAAAAAAGAATAAAATAATTTGATGAAATGCATTTGGACATATTATAAAGAAGCAAAACGAGAAACGAGGAAATTTAAAGCTGCCTAGGCTATTACTAGAAAGTAGCAGCCATTTAAAGTGTATTTTGAGAATCAAGCACCTAAAATAGGAAAAAAAGAAAAAAAAATCCAAATTAAAAACCAAAGCAGAAGGGCAGGTCAGAAATTATCAGAACTTCTCAGGTACAAACAGGCAAACAAAAAGTGAAGACTTTTTTTAAAAAAAAAAAGTTACTGATGTCATCATTCCAAAAGCAACAACTGGATCAAGAAGCTGAAACTTCCTAACACCAGAGATGTTCAAGTGATGCCTAATATTTTGCTTCATAATCTCATGCTACTGTATGACATATTTTTTTTCTCCCTTTTGGTCAAGATGAAATAGAATGAGAGAAAGATGAATGTACCTGAAGGTTTTAAACTCCAAATCCATACAAGACAATAAAGAAGCACTTGAACAAAGTAGGAAATAAATCAGTAAGATATCACTTGTTTTCATCTACAGGTTAAACTGTTCAGATACATTTTCTTTGCGTTGTTGGTACTTACCAGAACATCCCTTTTTCCAGGATTTGAAGTGTTCTATAACAATTTCCTCCAATTTCCTTAATTTTGGATGGCTGTAGATAAATCCCTTTTTATTTTCAAATACTGAAAAGGAAATAAAGCAATTAAAGATGTAAGTAAACCTGCACAAGTAGGAAGGTTTAGTAAATTTCACTTCCTCCCATTATAATTCTCAGAGTCAGACATCCAAATTCCTGATCCTAGTTCTAATTGCATTCACCTAAAAAAACAAATCAGTAAACTCCTTAGGGAAGCATATTTGTTCAACCTAGTTTTTGGGAAAGCGTTGTTACTTTTGTTACAGTCACACTGGAAAAGATATATAGTCAAACAGAAATATCTCATTTGAAACCCAATTAAACACAGAAAACCTGTCTGAAGGTAGCTAAAGCTGCTGAGAGAAGAAATAAATAGAGTCTGGAGAAAACAACTTGGAATAAAGAATACTGGCAGAGTGTACCACAAGGAATAGTTTCCTGCACTTACAAACTATGTAGAGATATCTACTTTTTCATTTAAACAGAAAGGAAATATTCTGTCCCTACAAAGGAAATACTGACCTGCTTTACTCTTGTAAACACTTCCATTCGCTGAAGCCAGAGATGTGTCTGAAAACATGTCTCTGAGCTGCTGATACAGCTTCATGAAGTCCTCACTGCGACCAAGTTCATTCTTCGTACGGGTTAGCCCTTTGTAAAAAGTTGAAATACCTCAGTATTTAATTTCTGGAGTGAACATAACACTTGCTGTCCCAAAGACAAGCTTTCTCAGAAGCAGCAAGCTCCTTTTGAGAGCTGAAAGATACATGGTAGCTTTAGAAAATGGAATAGAAATGGTTTGGCATCAACATGCCACACATCTTCTAGTGGACGGTGTCCCTGCTCGTGGCAGGAACTAGATGACCTCTGAGGTCTCTTTCAACCCACACCATTCAATGACAATATTCTTTCAGGGAAGATGCCATTACAGAATTTAAACACGAAAATGTGAATTTATTGTTTGCTTCATGTTGTAGAATCATAGAATCATAGAATCATAGAATGGTTTGGATTGGAAGGGACCTTAAAGATCATCCAGTTCCAACCCCCCTGCCAGCAGCAGGGACACCTTCCACTAGACCAGGTTGTATGTAGAGACAGAAGCCTGGTCCTGTGGGTAAACTAGAAAGTTTTACATGAACCATTTAGCACTGGAAGAGCCATCCAGTCCAGAAACGTTGAGGGTGCTGAGATACTGGGATGCTCAAAGTCATGAATGTCCCATCAGTGGAAGCATTCCTGGTCAGGCTGGATGGGGCTTTGAGCAACCTGATCTAGTGGAAGATGCAGGGGGGTTGGACTAGATGATCTTGAAAGGTCCCTTCCCACCCAAACCATTCTGTGATACCATGAAGTGGTGCCAGTTACTCAAAGAGAAGGGAGCCTAGACTAAAAGTGAGAATTAACAAGTTTCTTGAATGATTTCATGTCAATGTTGAAAAGAATTTTGCTCTACTGAAGCCAGAAGTCAAACTGACCAGAACCAGCACAGAAGACCTATTTATTAGAACTATTTTCCATCAGTCATCTTCCAGGCAGTTGGACTAGATGATTGTTGCAGGACCCTTCCAACTGAAATATTCTATTCTACTCAAATATTCTGTTGTATTTAATAGCAGAAAGAGATTGAAGGCATCTGAGAACTGGGGAATGCATGGAATGTTCTCCAGCGCCTCAGGTCTAACAATATACCACATATAGCACTATACATCAGGAATGGAAAAATGGGAAAGCAACAAATTGCATAAATGAGGGTGGGCCAGAAAGCTCAGGGATCTTGCAGGGCTCTGGCTCTCCCGGGATTGTGGTTTGGGTTTGGGGACTGTCTCTGCTCCGGGATCTCTGGCTGGGACAGGCTGGGCATCGGTCGGCGGGTGGTGAGCAACTGCCCTGGACATCACTCATTTGTATGTTCCATTATTACTGTTATCATTATTATTATTATTATTTTAATTTAAATTTTATTTCAATTATTAAATTGTTTTTCTCTCAACCCCCAACTTCTCTCACTTTTACCCTTCTGATTGTCTCTTACATAGGTTGGCCATGAGGAAAAGGTTCTTGAGGCAGAGGGTGGTGGAGCACTGGAACAGGCTCCCCAGGGAGGTGCTGATGGCACCAAGCCTGACAAGATTCCAGCAGCATTTGGCCAAGGCCCTCAGGGACATGGTGTGAATGTTGGGATTGTCCTGTGCAGGGACAGGAGTTGGACTGGATGATCCTTGTGGGTCCCTCCCAACCCACAACATTCCGTGATCCTGTGATTTCCTGGGCAGAGGAGGATGAGCGAGCGGCTGTGTGGTATTTGGCTGCTGGTCTGGTTAAAACCACCACACAGTGTCATTTTAATGAAGCACTGCTGTAGCTGAAGTAGCTTCTGTAAGTCACCACCCAGTTACATAGCCAAGTGTTAATGAAGCAAGGCACCTGAGAGGCACACCATGGGGTAATCTGAACAGCTAGAACCTTCCCCTCCCACATCCAGTGTTTAGAGGATGCTTGCTGATGGACTGACGTTGCCAAATGGAAGTTTTCCTCCTCAAAAAAGACATGAGTACCAAACCAGTTCTTCCAGATAGCAATGACAACCCACTGGGTCTAAAAATGACTGTGGAGAGTTGCAAAAGACTCACCACAGTCAGTGATGGATTTAGGAAAATAAACTGAGGCCAGAACAAAAACCAGCTTCCCTTTTTGGTTAGTGGGCATGGAAGATGTTGCACAGCTAGGACAGAAATCCTACTGTGAGGTGTCCAGATCTCTAATCCTCTGGCAAAGACAGTTAAAACTCATGTATACATGAGATCTGCTATAGGGTGAGGAATTGCTTTACAAGACCAAACAATTTCTCAGTTTAACTTGTTTCATGGTTATCCTCTTGAGAGATATTACTGCCACCGAGTTCTGCTTGTGCCTTATTTTCTTCAGAACTGCTGCCATAAAAATACATTTTCTTTCCCAAATATATTTTATCTTTAACATTGTGCTAACTTATTTCCAATAAGGATGAAGGGGAACCAAATACCAATTCCATTTGCAACCCATCTGTTATATAAGGTGCTTTGTGCAAAACTAGCCATACAGATGAGGTGAATTAAATGAGAAGGGGTGGAGACAAAAGGAAGGATATTTCTGAAGACGTTTCACCTTTTGATCCATCCATAATTCCACAAAGGTAGATGAATAATGACCACAATCCCATTTGCAGCAGCAGCTCATAACCATGATATAAACTGATACAAAGTGCAAAATCTCCTTCAATTATGCCTTGATGTACTCCCTGTGAAAACAAAACAGACTCATCATTAAATTAGGAACTTGATTCAGGAATCACACTGCAATTGTTATTACAAAAAATAGGACTGACATCTGAGAAATGGAGCCAAAGCACAAACTAATGCACTAGGAGCAGTCTGTCTATCGAAGCCTTCAGGAAACAGGTTACACATTTCTTCATGATCACTGAAGACAATCTTTTTCCACCTTCAACACGATCTCCAAAATACCTGCACTGGCTTCCAAGATTAGCTCATTACTTTCCGTTGCAGCAACACTCAAAATCTGACAGCTGAACCATCCATCAGTATCTGGCAAAACTTCTGGCATGTCTACCCAGGCCACAAAATTTAAGTCAGGAAAGCTGTCGTGCCTGATGTGAAGAGCATTTCACCAGGTTCTTTTTAAGGTACACAGTCTTTTTTTTAAAAAAAAGTTTGCAAAATTTGAACACTCCATGACAATTGACAGAAAACTAGGGGCATTAATGTAGTCTGGAGGGAAAAAGTGTAAATTTGGCAGTCAGTAATCACAATCCAAGTTCTCAAAATAATTTCAGTTTCAAAACAGAGTTCTTCAACTTTTCCTTAACTTTCCTATATTAGCATTAAGAAATGTGGAGCAAGTGGGTATATTTTATTCCAGGGCTAAAACCAGAATGTTAAAAAGGAAATCTAACTCAAAACGTATCAGGAAACTTTGCACACTATGGATTATTACTATTTGTTCACTCTTTTAATAACACAAAATAAAAAGCCGTTTACCATGTTTTGTGAGGACGGGTTTTTTCTATATTGATCTCTTGCTAGGATGATCTGGTACTTTGTCAGGCTGGGGATATCCCGCCGTGCTAAAACTCCTATTCTAATCAGGCGTCCAGCAAACGTTTCTAGCACCTGCAAACAGAACACAGAAGAATACAGGAGATGTGAAGGTATGCACATTTAGCCCTTTAGCTTTATTTTCACAGATCTTCTACAACAGAACACAAGCAGCTCATTTATTTTATTGGAAACATTGAGTTTTTCAAAACCAGACTGTGCTGGTTTCTGAAGAATTTCTTCCTGTGCCAGATGCCAGCCTGGTGCTCTGCCCCACCGTCAGGTTTTCCACTACCAGGATGTTTCTAGGTTGGTTTTAGTTATTTTTTTTTTCCTAAGACCAGCAGAATTTTCTACAACTTGGTTCCCTAAGGATTCATGCCCTCCATCCTATAGACAAACACCCTCCTGCCCCCAAGATAACCCCATATCCATCAAATGACTGAGAAGGGGAAACACACACCGTACTTTTGTATTCACAAGTACTGACCAAGCAGAGAGGAAACGAAACAGGATGGGCAGCGAGCTCCTGAGTTCATGCTGCAGCTCCTTCTGTTACTGGGAACCATGACTTCAGTGGCTTTTCACTCTCAGGAAAACGTGTATTCATCTTTGAGAAGTCTAAATTATGGCAGGCAGAAGACCAGCCAACAGGTTAGAAAGTAGTGTTGAAGGAATGGGAGTCGGGAGAGGTGAGCAGAGAGGAATGAGTGCCCAGGAGATGAGCCTGGCACAGCACCACGGCCCATGGCCTTTGGAAGCCAAAGGCAATTTGTTTTTACACATCACATGTACCTGCTTTCCACATCGGTGAAACAAGGGAACTGACCTTCACTAATTCATCTTAATCCTGTTTTTCCTCTTTGTTTCTCAGCCCTAGGTGGTCAGGATTTTTTTTCAGAGACTTAGTTTTGCATGAGCGCTAACTCTGTAATAATTGGAGTAATCAGATTTGTGCTACAAAAAATTACTTACAATCTGTTGGCCCACTTGGCTAGTAGCACCAAAACCATCTTAGTGCACAATAACGAGCTTCTCCAAAGGCAGTCCTGACTTAGTTTGACAGCAGAGAGTTCCTGCTAGCTGCTTACATGCAGACACAGTGTTTCCCAGGTTTTCTGGGCATTTTAACACCCGTTCAGCTGAGCTGTGCTGAGAAGGCTATAGCATAACAAATGCCTGATCCCTCTATTGCTGCTCCTTCAGCCCACTGCAAATCACATCCAGCTGAACCGATAAGAACAGGACTAACTTTCAGCCCTCAAACAATAAACGCTTCCTTAAACACTTCCAGGGAGGGGGCATCTACAACTTCCGTGGTCAGACACTGTCCCAGGTTGCCCAGAGAAGCTGTGGCTGCTCCTCCCTGGAAGTGTTGAAGGCCAGGTTGGATGAGGCTTTGAGCAACCTGGTCTAGTGGAAGGTGTCCCTGCTGCTGGCAGGGGGGTTGGAACTGGATGAGCTTTAAGGTCCCTTCCAACCCAAACCATTCTATGATTCTATGAATACTGATCTACGTATGTCTTCAGCTTGTGAAGACAAAATGCCCTAAGAGGACGTGATAGTGTCACTGGGCTGGCCCTTGGCCAGCAGCCAACACAGCCGTTCACCCACTGTCCCCCCACCACCCCAGGGAATAGGGGAGAGGAATGGGGGACAAGGGGAAGGAGACTTGTAGGGTGAGAGAAGAACAGTTTAATAATAGAAATAAAAGAAAACTTTCAAAAAACTAATATAAAAATAGTAGTGATAATGATAACAGTAATAAAATCTGCAGATGAGTGACCCCCAGTGCCATTGCTCACCACCCACCCACCAAGCCCGGCCCGTTCCCAGATCACGATCCCGCAGGAGCCACAATCCCGACCCGAAACCG
>NW_010323736.1:0-6488 GCF_000700745.2 Antrostomus carolinensis | reverse complement strand
TGGCCTCGAGCTCCAGCAGCAACTCATGACATCAGCACCTTATCAACATTCTTCTCATCCCAAATCCCACACTGAAACCAAAACACAGCTGTTCTAATTAGAATACTAAGAAGAAAATTACTAATTACTTACTAATCACTAAGAAGAAAATTAACTCTATCCCAGCAAAACCAGGACAGAGGAGAAGAAAGTCAAGTGTAAAAGTGAAGTGCACGTTTATATGCTGACACTCCATTTGTCCTCACACATTTCATGTGCGCTGGGTTTCTCGAGCCCGTGAGGATGCACAAATATTATTAACAACCACATTCTACTCATACCCTGTCAAAGCAGTGGCAGCTTAGTTTAACTCCTCTCTGCTTGCTTTGATTAATTGTTACAGGTTGGTGCTCCTTTAGCTTCTTACTCTATGTACCGTGCTTACATGGGACTGAGCAGAAAATCCTGAGAGAAGGGGTGGGAGTAACTGCCATGGTCAACTACAGCAGCAACACTGATCCCCCAGAGAATCAAAAACACAGAGAGAACTTTGGAAGGGTGAAGGAACACTTGTGAAAGCACCAGCCAGGCTGAGGAAATAACGTGCTGGGGAGTTTCCATACTCCTCGCTCCGTGCCTGCAGGTCCTTCAAAACCAGTGAGCTGGAGTCAGCAGGCTGAGCAGATTGTAACAGACAAAGGTGGATGAAAAATAACAGAGATGAAGCCTAAATGCTGAACACTCTGGTGCATCTTGGGTTGCTTCTCCTCCCTACTCTGGCCCTGCAGACTGGGGTAGCATGTCTCAGGCAGCATGCTGCTCTTGCTCAGACAAACCCAGCTGGGGTGTCTGCTCCCAGTCCCACCAGAGCAGCTGGGAGGGCTCTGGGAGCAGCTCCGAAGGTGGGATGGTCTGTGGCTCTTGGGGAGCTGATGTCAGAGCAGCTGCTGCCTGGACTGAAGGTCAAATCTGCTCTGAAGAGCCCCTAGGCACCTCCGAGCCCCATCTTCAGCTCTACCCTCACCTACGGGGAGCCTGGGGTACGGACACTGCTCCCCAGGGAAAGCAAAGCACAGCTGAGAGATTCCAGCCCGAAGTACTCCTTCTAATTAAGACTAATGGACTAATTAGACCAAATAAACCTCTAACATCACTAACAACAAGCAAACACCAACAGGAAATGACAATATTGCTAGAAATTTCCAGACAAATGAATAAAAGACAAAAAAATCAAATTATCTTTTCTTAAAATACAGTCAAATACATTCACTAAGCCCCTTGGAAGTCTAAATGCAGGAGAAATTAATTTCTCATATTTGGTTTAGTTTTAAGAGTTTAAAATTCAAAACTTTGTCTTTTACCAAACAGTTTGTTATTGTTATGCTGTTTTTACATCTAGCCTGTATCTGACAAGTCACTTTAAAAGGACAGAGACAGAAAAGTCTGTGCCAGCTTATAACAAAAGATATTTTAAAAAATAAATAAAAAAATGACCATGCAAGGGATAACTCGGTGCTTTTTACTTTCATGGGATATCAGTGAAATAGCACTTTCACCCTCCCATCAAACTCTAGGCAGTTGGACATGAGGACACTTGAAATGCTGAAGATAAAGCTCAAACTACGTCTCCAGTAGTCAAAACAGAGCCAGTCTCTGAGCACAAATATGTTTCTCTAGAAAAGCAATTAATGTTTTCATTCAGAAGTACATAATACATGTATTATATTTCAGCACTGGTTTGTTATTTCCTCTACTTGTTACACAGCTTTTTTTTTTTTTTAAATAGATTTCCATTACATGTACTTTTACGTTTCATCCTTTGGCCTAGTTTATAACGTGTAAGAAAAATTATACTGTCGCTGTTTGCTCAGTGTGCACCCCTGTCTGATTTAATCACCTTCTGCAAAACAAACCAAGGAGGACTATTATGAAAGGCAGCAGGATCCAGTCACCTGGAGCTTCAGAACTAATAAGGAACAGTAAACATAACCTACTTACAAGAGATACAGAAACAAGCGCTACTCACAGCGGGGACACTTATCTTCTCTCTGTACCTTTAGTTTTAATTAAAAAAGATAATACTTCTGGGAAGCCCCCTCAATGTTTCTAAAACATTTCAGTGTTACGTTACCCATTTAAAAACAGAACTGTAGAATTAATTTACATTAATTGCTTACTAGGACTCACGGCTTTTTCTAGCTCACTAAATTGAGTTCAAAAAGCTGATTTATTACCAATATATAAAAGACAACTGGTAAAGTCATCTCATACAGCATTAAACTTGCCAAGAACATAAAGGTTTTTGCTGAACAAAATATCTCCCCCAGCAAACCATGCTGATTTTCTGAAGCCTGTGCTTGAGATGAGTTTAGGACCCCTGTTTGTATTCCACTGCCATGGGTATTAGAAGCAGAACTGGTGAGGCAAATAACCGTTCCTGTTTCAGCTACACCTCACTAAAAACTGCTACCAATCTGTTTGCTCTTGGCACAATAAAAAAACCAAAGACTCTAAACAAACGACCTGGACAAATTATTTTACTGCAATTTGCAAGTATTCTTTAGCAAAGAACAAGAAGAAACCTCCCATGCAGGAATACCTTGTATTGCATTGCTTTCAGAGTAGAGAAGGAGGTGCTTGGGAGAAACCAGCCACCAAGTGGACTGTATCTTCACAAAACAAAGACTGAAAAGGTCCATTTAGAATCATAAAATGGTTGGAAGGGACCTTAAAGCTGATCCAGTCCCAACCCCCCTGCCAGCAGCAGGGACACCTTCCACTAGACCAGGTTGCTCAAAGCCTCATCCAACCTGGCCGAGAACACTTCCAGGGAGGAGCAGCCACAGCTTCCCTGGGCTAGTACATCACAGAAGGGAAGGAGCACAATCATTAACAGAAAAAAAATGTAGGTTTATGACAAAGAAGGCAACTGAGAAAGACATTTGGAGCAATGACTAGTGCAGAGTTTTAGTTATTCTCCCTGTAAAACTGCAGAGTGGTGACAAACAAGCTCTGAGCAAGAGGGAGAAATGTGCTACTTCATGTAAGCTTCCTCCTGACCTTTTCTTACCTTTCCAGTAAGGAAAATAAAGCACTGGGGACACAGCAGGGTGCACTGTTTTTAAGCTGCTCTCATAATTCTCCAAAACCAATACTGATCAACCTGGTAATGATCTTGGCTCCTCTGAAAGTCTTGTTGGCAAGTTTATATTAATTCGTTCAGGCGCTTCACAGCCTTCCCACTCCCCAGGGATCAACAATAGTTTGTCCTCCTCTAACATCTTGGTTTTCTCCTACCACAGCATTTTCCATTTCTTAAAAGTTACCAAAAAAAAAGACCTACAGTTTTTACTTTTCAATTAATTTCACTGAGAACATTTTTACTCTTTTACTTGAGAAGTTATAAGAAAGAAGTGGCTTTTCTGTAGCTAGTAAATGTCATCATTTTGCCATGAGGCAGAAAGAAGCATCCTACTGAGGAATGTTTCATATCCTCAGTTTGCAAGGCTGAATGTTTGTTTTTCTTTTATATTCAAAGATATAAACTGCCAGGGAAACACCAAGAATACAGCACTACCAAAACCACATTCCCCCAGGAGTGATTATTTATTAGCCAGCAGTCACACACACAATTAACAAGTTGGGGAAAAAACACAAATACAACAAAAATCAGCTTTGTTCAGCTCCAGAAACAATCGGTTACTCTGTTATCTGAGCTGACAGCAGCATCTAGACAGAGACCACGATACATCTCCACTATTTTATCAAACATAGCCCTTTCGATGTAATTACTAAGCACATCACAAACCAAAGATAAATAAAGTACACACACAGTAAATTGTGTAGGTGGAGCTTTAAAATAGGATCTTAAACTCTTTCTCCCAGGTAGGCAGTGAACACTCAGTGACGTTTCACTCTAGTAGAGAAATTTAACTGTGATTTTAGACAATTTTTCTGGTTGTTGTTTTTTTCATTTTATTTTATTTTATTTTTAATCTCCAGCAATGATTCTTAGCAATCCTCTAAACAGAAATAATTTCACTTAAGTAACTATTCATTTTCATAATTAATGCTTGAACAAAACAGTTGGGACTGCTTTCAATGAGCAAGTGTCAGATTAATGCACGATAGGCAGAGGAAGAGCCTCAACTTGTTGCCTCAAAAAGTGCTTCTGAAGAATAATGGTTTCCTGGAATAAATCTCCAGGAGCCTGGATGTCCTCACTTGGTAGTAATAATCCAACTTCCAATATCATGTGGAAAATTCCTTACCCATAAAACCAAAGTCAGTGTGTGCCCTGTACTAAAATACAATTAGACACGACCTGTGACGTGGATCGATGCATGTTCTGCCTCACACCACAGTACCCACCCACAGCAACGTGCCTGCCCCACAGAGAAAGTCCAGCAGCACCTGTGCAAGGAAAATCTGCCAACTGCCAGGAAAATACCGGCCACTTCCACATGCTTTCAGTGAATCTTGCTGTTCTGTACACCACCAGGTAGTTGACCGTGAAATCAAATCATCAGACAACCAAACACTTAATCATCCCCAACATTTGCCAAGGGTTTGCCTTCCCAGTGAAGTTCAGACAGAGAAAAGTCTGATGCTGCTACAGTGCCCACAACTAAGAGGCCAAACACCCTCACAGGGGAACCACCTGCTTCTCTTACTGCAACCAGTGCATTCCACTTTTCTGAATAAACCAAAAAAAACCAAAAAACCCCATTCACAAACAAAACAGACAAACAAAAACCAACTCACATGCGAAATTCACTAGGAAAGAACTGTTCTCTCAGGACATTCCCACTGGCAGTTGTTCCTCCATTTGCCAATTCTCCAAAAAACAAGAGTCCTGGGCTGCTCAGCTCTGGCTGAGGGAAGGAACATTTCATAGGAAGAGCAGGAATTCAGTCTGCACAGTCAGGACTTGCACATCTCTCTGGCTTCTAAGGCAATTAACACTTCATTGTCATGCCAAGATCAGCCCGTGGGACTAGGTAACCAAGGCTGAGCCTGGGAGAAAGGTATTGATCAGAAAAAAACCAAACCAAACCAAACAAAAAAAACCCAAACAAAGAAAAAAAAGGGTGGTGGGAATTAATCATCACATCACAGAGTCAACAGTTACACCCTCAACCTTTGCTCTCCTCCTACAAGCATCCCAACAGTGTACAGGAGAGGACTATTTTCCTACTATTCTGAAAGCCTAGAGGTTCTCCTTTCCTGCCGCTGCAAAAAGGACCACAACACTTATTTCATGTTAAAGTGAAAGCTGCAATGAAAGACAAGCTACAAACAGAACCTCATGCTCCACGCTGACCCCTGATTCCAATTCAGATCCTGCTTTAATTGTCATAGCCATCCCCACAACAGGTCTGCTCATCCACCTTCTTCTCCTAAAGGCTTGTCCCAGCAACGACAAAATGATGCAGCTGCCAACTTCCAAAGTTGGACTTTCCATACCAAAATGGCCCGTGGCTTTTGCACTCCTAACTGGAGCCAGTTTGGAATGACCTCACAGACACTCCTCAATAAAATGAAAGATCTGTCTTTCAAGCGTGGTCTGAAATTGTTAAAAGAAAGTAACAAAAAAGAAGGACTAACAGGGTCTGGAGCACAAGTGTGCTGAGTTCCTGGCTGAGGGAACTGGGGGTGTTGAGCCTGGAGAAAAGGAGGCTGAGGGGAGACCTTCTGGCTCTGTGCAAGTCCCTTGGAGGAGGGTGGAGAGAGGTGGGGGTGGGTCTGTTCAACCAAGGCCCAAGGGACAGGACAAGAGGAAATGGGCTCCAGTTGTGGCCAGGGCAGTTGAGATGGGATGTGAGGAAGAATTTCTTTGCTGAAAGGGTTCTGAGGCATTGGAAGGGGTTGCCCAGGGCAGTGGTGGAGTCCCCATCCCTGGAGGGATTGAAGAGTCGTGTAGACACAGTGCTGAGGGACATGGGTTAGTTGGGGACTGGTCAGTGTTGGGTTCATGGTTGGACTCCATGAGCTTAAAGGGCTTTTCCAATCCAGACCACAGTTCTGGGATTCTGTGAACTAAGTGCTTGCCTGGTCTTTAACGTAGTTGTTCTGAGACTAGTTGATGCAGCAGTGATAACTCTGTTTTTATAAATTTAGGGGCCACCAAAATATACAAAATCAATTTTAAAGGTGATAAAACCCTGATCTTACAGAGCTCTTCCAATCCAGGCAATTCTGGGATTCTGGGAAACTATTAAAAGAAAGTCACGAAAAAAGCAGGACTAACAGGCTATGGAGAGCAGTGGAGGAAAAGATGAAGAGAACAGCTCGGAAAGAGAGCGGGGAGTAACAGCGACAAAACCCACGACGGACCAACATCCTTACGGTCTACACCGCTCGGAGCGGGTGAAGCTGCCGAGCATCAGCACCGGGTGTGTGCGGGGGCCCTGCCCCGGGACCTCCGCTCCTCCCTCCCTCCCGCAGCCCCCCCGCCCGGGCAGGGCGGGCGCTCCCTTCATAAAGCGGCGCGGTGCGGGCAGCGCTCC
>NW_010323735.1:37840-38237 GCF_000700745.2 Antrostomus carolinensis | reverse complement strand
AGGTCAGAAGAGTCTCTCCTTCATAAAGAAGGAAAAAAAACCCCAAGAAAAAGGCGATTTTAGTTGCTGTGAGTGTGGATTGGACTCCCGTGACGCTGTGATAAAGTCTGAGACAGGGGACAGCTGTGGACCTGGTTGCACAGCTGTGCGTGAGAGCAGTTCTCAGCTGTCGGCGTGGAAAACAGGGCTTTATTTATAGGAGGAATTAAGCAGCGGTTCGTCCAGTGCCATCAGAGATTTTCACCAGTGATGTGGATAATGGCCCAGGGAGCGTGCTCACCAAATTTGTGGATAACACCAGCGATGGTGCTGGGATGGGCTGTTAATGACAAAACAAGGGGAAATGGGTTTAAGCTGAAAGAGGGTAGGTTTAGATTAGATATTAGGAAGAAATTCT
>NW_010323735.1:25595-37690 GCF_000700745.2 Antrostomus carolinensis | reverse complement strand
GGGGTTGGAACTAGATGATCTTTAAGGTCCCTTCCAACCCAAACCATTCTATGATTCTATGCTTCTGTGCTGGGGAACAAGATTGGATTTCAGAAATGATCTTGACAAACTGGAAAAAATGTTCTGGAAAAGGGGAATGCTCCTGAAGCACAAGGGTGAGGTCAGAGCCATCAGCTGCAGAAATGCAGGATGGGGAAGAGTCAGGTAGGTAGTAGCTTTATGAAGAGCCAGGAGGTTGTCATGAACCTCAGACTGAGCATGAGTCACCATGCTCATGGCTGTCATAACACGAACAAGCAGGAATATAGCCTGTGTGGCACATGAGTCCTCTGAAAGTCCATAGCAAAGACAAAAAAACAAGGAGTATAACAGCTTAAAACTCAGCATGAGGTCTAGGTTAGATATCAGGACTGTGATGCCTCAGAAGAGACAGCATGGCAAACACGGGGATTGCCCTTTTTGCAGATCTGTAAAAGCAAGTTAAAGAAACTGCTGTCAAAAATGTCTCTGCCTTGGGCAGTTGTGGTACTTCTGGAGATGTTCTCCAGTGTGATTGAAATGTAGGAGCTATAATCCAAAATATGGATGTATAAAGCAGGGTCTTACGCCAGATTTCGTTTTGCAGTTCTTGCCATCCAGGCTGTATTAAGGTCTGTATATTTTCTTCCCATTTTTATGTTTATTTTGAATTGACTTCCCCCTCTCCCCTCCAAATGAATTTTCTGTAGGAGCTAAGTGCTATATCTCAGGGTGAAAAATGTTACTCGTGTTTGATCTGTTGGCCATGTAACACTAGTTTTCCTTTCCGATGGGAGGATCTCCATGTCCTTGTGGCAGCAATGTTGTAAGTGGGTAATTATCATAGTGGAGCTGTCACAGCTACAGGCGTGTGCAAATCCAGGTCAGAGGGATGGAAGGTTACGCTGTTCTCCTCTGTTCTTCTCTTCCTTTCATGTCATCTCTAAACCCCAGGTCTGCACAAGAAATAATTGACTCAGGGACACTTCTTTAAACATTTTCATGCAAAGTTTTAATTTCTAGAAAAAATCAGTCTAGCTGAAAGCCTTTGAAGTATCAGCTTGAGTGGAACTTTAAATACTCTTTATCCTATTGTTTTGATGGCATCACTAAAAAATATTGACAAAATCCTGTGCTATCATATACGTAGAATCTATAGCAGTCTAAGAACATGGATGTTAATCAAAACCATTTCTAAATGTGTGGATATTCCACATTTTAACAAAAATTTTCAGTTTTAATAACTTTTATACAAAAGGCTTTTGAAATTTGTACATTTTATGAATAAAAAACCTGCAGTCTCACACCTTTTAGTAATAAAGGAAGAAAAAAATGGGATTTTTTCCATCAAAACAAAACTTTTCTTTCTTTAAATTACAATTTAGCAATGGTTTTCTAATTCAGGAGTATCAGGACTTTCAGTCTCTGAGTTCAGTTTTTCAGAAGAATGGAAGTTGTATATTCAAGAGTAAAATGTTAAAACATAAAAAATAAGAGAGTGATTTAGGAAACTCATTCCCTCAGGACATCAATGAGATGATGGTTCTAGGGCTTAGAGCCCCAGAGACATTTATGTCCCTGGTGCCCTGGCTGTGCGCCCATTGGCACTCAGCATGGTCTGGCCAGCTGCAGCCAAGGACTGCCCTGCGCCCAGGCGCTCACTGATGCGGCCGCCCTTCTGCTGACACAGGGATTTGTGTGGTGGCGAGACAAACCAGTGACCTGCTCCCCCTGAAAAGCAGCACACAGCCACAACAACAACACAGCGTTGTTAACAGCAGAGTCAGTTCTCTGGGCTGGATTTCTAGGCAGCTCCATGAAGTGTAGATCCAGCACAAAATAAATTATGAGACTGAGGTACCAGCACCAAGAAGGCAGTGGGGGTGGTGCCATCCCTTGTCTTTATAGACCTAGCACTCCATGCCTGAATAATTTTAAGTGCTGTTTAATTTTTCATAATTTTAAAAATGTTATCCTATTCTTTGTCAACATTGAAAATATCAGCTTTGCTTTCAAGGGATCTTCCTTTGGCAGTGCCAGAGATTTTTTTTCTATTTTCGGTAAAAACATCAGGGTATGATACTGAAATAGATGAAACATTATGCAAGTACCTATTTTCAGATAGATAAATGCTGTTTGTGAAAACTGCTTGTAGCTTATGAAAATAATCTTACCTCTGCCCAAATGCATTTTTATAAGTGCTCAGTCTCTCCATATGGTATTTATCAGGAGAAATGTCATATCTTGGTAGTTACAGGACTAACAGGTAACTCATATTCATAAAAAGAACATGTGTCACTCCTAGCCAAATACATGGATGGAAGTTATTCACTAAATTAATCTTCAGTCAGGGAATATCCTTTACATCCAAATACCTATTATATCCATATACCATTTAGAAATAACTGAAGAACCACAGCTACTCAACAGTTGACTTGTTCATATTTTTATATATGAGCAGCATATGGCTATCCTCAGTACTCATACAGCAGATTAATGTAACTGAAATGCCTCTGAAATAGCTTCTAATGAGGTTATCTAAGCTCCAGTTTCTCAGGAACTCTTTGAAACAGCCCAATATGGATTAGTACCTGAGGGAAGCCAGTGAGCTTTGCCAGCCACTACTTAATTGTAGCAGCAGATCAAATAAAGCTTTGGGGCATTTATCATTTACTTCTGAGCTTCTCTGTGTGCACTTGAGAGGAAACTGAAGCCTTTCTGAGTGGACTTTTTAGGGCTTCTTGCAGTAATTACTGTCTTATGATTTCTAGGAAGACAGAGAAGTCAAGAGCAATTCCTGACTTGGTGAGGATGCTTCCTCTGTGGCTCTAGGGGAGGTAGTATGAAAGGGCTGGTTAGGCTGGGTGGTAGTGTTGATCTGCTTGAGGGTAGGAAGGCTCTACAGAGGGATATGGGCAGGTTCAATCAATGGGTGGCAACCAACTGTATGAGGTTTAACAAGACCAAGTGCTGGGTCCTGCACTTGGGTAACAACAACCCCATGCAGCGCTACAGGCTTGGGGAAGAGTGGCTGGAAAGCTGCCTGGCAGAAAAGGACCTGGGGGTGTTGGCCAACAGCCGGCTGAATATGAGCTGGTAGTGTGCCCAGGTGGCCAAAAAGGCCAACGGCATCCTGGCTTGTATAAGAAACAGTGCGGCCAGCAGGACCAGGGAAGTGATCATCCCCTTGTACTCAGCACTGGTAAGGCTGTACCCTGAATACTGTGTCCAGTTTGGGGCCCCTCACTACAAGAAGGACACTGAGGCACTGGAGCATGTACAGAGAAGGGCAACGAAGGTGGTGAAGGGTCTGGAGAACAAGCCTTATGAGGAGCAGCTGAGGGAACTGGGGTTGTTTAGTCTAGAGAAGAGGAGGATGAGGGGAGACCTTATTGCTCTCTACAGCTACCTGAAAGGAGGTTGTAGTGAGGCAGGTGTGTGTCTTTTCTCCCAGGTAACTAGTGATAGAACGAGAGGCAATGGCCTTAAGTTAAGCCGGGGGAAGTACAGACTGGATGTCAGGAAATACTTCTTCACTGAAAGGGTTATCAGGCACTGGAATGGGCTGCCTAGGGAGGTGGCTGAGTCCCTGTCCCTGGAGGGGTTTAACAGACGGCTAGATGGGGTGCTTGGAGATCAGGTTTCGTAGTGGACAGGTATGGCTGGACTCAATGATCTCAGAGGGCTTTTCCAACCAGGAGATTCTATGATTCTATGACTCATCTCTGTCTCGTGAATCTTCCCTAGCTCCTTAGGTCTTTCTCCTTTTTGCAGTTCTTTTTGTTGCATGTTGAAATGTCTGGATTTGACATTTTTTTCAGTTAAAGTTCCCTTCTGCCATGCCATGGGAGCAGGCATGTGCTCCTGCTTTCCTCTCTGAGGACTACTGTTAAGTCTTACACAGCAAGCTCTACACAGGCTTCAGTCCATCATCCAGGGCACGGAGAGTGCCTGTGCCTGGCCTCCAGTTCTGCCTTGATGTTAGACCTCCCAGAAATGCCACAGAGGGTTTCTTTAGAGGTTGAAGAACTGGATTTTATTTTAAAATTTCCTTTTTATGTCAACATTTTTGCAATATTTGTTTACAGGAGAGAGAATTGTTTGTACAAATGCAGGTGCTTGGTACTGTGCCTGGGAGCTGGAAGAGAGAAGCAGCACACTCTGCTTCATTCAGCTGAGAATTTTCAAGTTACCACCACACCTCCCTGCTGGGATCTTGGTCATGTTGCCCTTATAGGGAGCATCCTTTACCTCTTGAAACCACACAATTCAATCGTGCTCTAATTATAAGCATACAGAGGCAAAACTGCCTTTTGAAAGGAAATACAGCATATTTTAACCTAGAATATTTTTCTGCATATTTCTTCACCTCTTGAGCTTGAGAAGGACACAGCTGCTTTGGAAGTTCCTAGCAGCTCCATCTGTCCACAAAGCAGACCACTGTCAGCTGTCCCCTTCTGTCTTCATTCTTTGAAGTATTTTTGGTCCCTAGTGTGCTCTGTTCCCTAGGTTTTCAGCTTGGCCTAAATGGCTATTTGGCCTGTAGCCTGGAAGTGGCAACTTCACTGGTAATAAAACAGCCCTTGTCTTACAAATACATGACAGTGTGAGATGGGAAGAGGTTAATGTAAGACTGTTACAGCTTCCCAGCCTTGTTCCTCCAAGTCTCATATTGAATTACAACACAATATTCATATAGGAAAACCCATTCAGGAAGGGTAGACACAGAGTTATTATGACCTTGGCCAGGTCACGTTCAATATTCAGCACGTTTTTTCAGACCAATGTACCGAGCAATAACACAGCAGGTCCATGTGTGCCACAGACTCTTCTGAGGTCAGCTGATTGCCAAGCAACCCTGCAAGTCCCACTGCATAGCAAATTTAATTAATGGCTGCATAATACCCTGGAAAGCATGCTATCGGAGCAGTCTTTGAGTTCAGAAAGTTATAAAAAGGATTATAGGAACCATGGAATCACAGAATTCTTTTGGTTGGAAAATACCTTTAAGATCATCAAGTCCAACTGCAAACCTAACACTGCCAAGTCCTTCACTAAACTGTGTCCCTGAGCACCTCATCTACACATCTTTTAAATACCTCCACAGATGGTGACTCAACCACTTCCCTGGGCAGCCTTTTCCAGTGCTTGACAACCCTTTCAGTGAAGAAATTTTTCCTAATATCCAGCCTAAACCTCCCCTGGCACAACTTGAGGCCTTTTCCTCTTGTCCTGTTGCTTGTTACCTGGGAGAAGAGACCAACACCCATGTTTTTACATCCTCCTTTCAAATAGTTGTAGAGAGCGGTAAGATTATGAAATCTCTTCGACAGTGAGAGCAGTGCCTGGAGTCAGTGACCTGCAAGATCCCACCAGGGCCTTGCTGTATGGTCTTACAGTAGCAAAGCAGTGAAGAACATGACCTCTCTTCTTTCATATGGCTATGATTCCTAGGGCTGTGAATAGTCCCCTGGCTGCAGTTCACTTGGTTATCATACCATAAATTGATTTCACATTATTTAAGAATACATAGATTTTATTTTGAATTTCAGCGTTTCAGTGTTTTTCTGAACTACCAAAATCAGAAAAAATGATCAATAATTAAGACATGAGTCCAGGGCTCAGGAGTTGTTGGCCAAGGCCAACAACAGTATTCCTCTGCCTGAAAGCCCACAGTGAACGGTGAGTTTGGAAAAGCCTGTAGCCCAGTGAGAAAAAGCTCTGTGCACCCAACAACCTAACAGATAGGATCACACATTGCTGGTGGCATGGGCAGTCACAGACACAGTCTTTATTTCTTGGCTTATGACAGTGCAATAAAAAGGGCCAGAAAATGTATACTGCTGTGCAGTTCAGTCATATATACCATAAAGTTGTTAGTACAGCTCTGACATGGTCCCTGCTGCAGTTCAGGCTCATGGAAGGTTGTACTTTTCAACAGTTTGTGAGCATAATGCAAAGGTTAGCATGGCCAGGGACCAGTCCCCATTGGCAGCAGACACGTGGACTCCCTGTTTTGATAGGTAAGAGAACCTAATACTCCAGTTTCTCTGAGCCTATACTCCTAAGCGGAGAAGAAATAGTCTGAGAGTAAGGATTGTGCTAGTTCAGCACCCTCCAGAAACTCAAAAAGAAGCTGTAACTGAAAGAGGTTGTCAGGATGCAATAAAATTAGTAATATCTGCCTGCCATCTGGTTTCCTTTAATCTTCTTGTGTTTCTCCTTTTGCCATTCTGTAACTTTTTCAAAGGCCCGGAGCTTTTGCAAAGTTACACTTGTCCAAAAGAAAAAGTAGAAGATGACCAGAGCTGTGATTTATTCTGTTGCTTTCAGAGGCAAAAAGAGAGCAGAGCTAAAAAGGAAGAAATACTGTGTTTAAATCAGAGTTTCAAAACACTAAATTACTTTTTTAAAATATTTCAGGAATTTTTTAGAAAAATAACTGTGTTCTGACTCCTAGAAGATGGAAACTATATTGGAATGTTTATAACCTTTGTTTGTTTGTTTGTTTTTACTAAACCTTAATTTAAACTTAATGGTGCAGGTTGTACTGATTATCTAGTGTTAACTGGTATAATTTAAATAGGGCTACATATATGCTTGCCAGCTGAGGCTATGTGTAATATTCCCCTGTAATTTATAGGATGTAAAAAAAAAGTAGCTTCTTCCAATGGATGTATTTCTTTAAACTGTTGCTTATGGACACCTGAAATACTTTAAAATCTATATTTCCCCTCTGTGATGTTTCTGTGAATGTTGTCTACATAACTTTATTTTGTAATGCATCAGTTTTCCTTAGGCTTCTCTAGAAAATACTTGATATTTGCCTTTCAGAATCATTTAGTGATTAATTTTGCACTTGTAACTTTGCCAGTGTTCTCTATTAAGCAAGTTCCACTAAGTTTCATTCACTAAACCTTTCAGTTTTAAAGAAGAAAATAATCAAACCACCTCACAAATACAATTTTACATTGTGCAAAATTACATTTTCTCAATGTGTATTAGGGCTCTGCTATAATACAAACTTCTGTGTATTTTTAAATATACTGTTTATAAGATCAATTAACCCCAAGTCTTAGAGTCAAAGTTTTCTTCCTAAAGAGAGGCCTAAACTAATAACTCTTACTCATTACATGTATGATAGCAACATAACAAATTTGAGAGCTGAAATTTATCTGGAAAGTGAACCGAGTTATTTTCTTCAAGCCAAATCTCCAGTCTGTGTGAGAGGTTTGTATTGCTCGCAGGATCAAACAAGCAGCCCATTTTGTTACATGGCACAATTTTTGTTACTATGAGAAGACTTCTGATTCTTACTGTACTGCACAGCACTGGAGCACATATATTAAATGTAAAGTAGGTGTGAAGAAATTCTTACATAGACATATGGAGCCAGGGGCGTAAGGGAGGACAATAAATATAGGACTTCAGTAAGTAGAGTATTCTTCCAAGTCCATTCTGCAGAACAGCCCAGAGACAACCATGTGAGGCTGGTGTCAGAAGAGCTGTGATGATCCCAGAGCAGCCCTCAAAAGCAGATTCTTGTTGCCAGGTGCTGAACGTCTCCAGAGTTACAGTACACAACCCACGTTCTTGGCAAATGCTGTGCAAGGTAGGACTGAGAGATTTGCCTGTATTGTGCACGTACTCATCCTCCGCTTTCTGTAGTCCCAGGGTGTCTGTGTAAAGAGGGAAGGGAAGCAGGAATATATCCTGCATCTCAGACAGACCCATAAGCATCTTGTTCTGTCTACAAGAGGACAACGCTTGCTTCTGTGCTTGCAGCTTCGTTGTTCATGACATGGTTGGTGCTGGGAGAAACCTGATGCATTCCACATCCTTATTATCTCTTTAGGTCCAACCTTGGAGCACAGCCTGCCCGCAAATCTCATTGCCTTCATGCTAGATAATAGAGGGACCCTCCAGGAACAATCCTTTGCCACCATATCTCATGTCTGATTGGAGGCACAACTCACCTCAAGGAGCAGTGGAAGCTACCAAGATGGCACAGAGCACCAGCTGATGCCCACAGCAAGGAAGCAAAGCATAAGCCTTGAGCAGATACAAGATTTTCCCTTCCAGGGTTGTAACATTCCTAACCAGTAGACTATTGGGCATCAAAGAGTTAGTGATCCATGTAATAAGGAACCTGAGTAGGCACAGGCCGGTGCTGTGCTGCATTGTGCTGCATCTACAGCTTGTCCTTCAGGCCAGTGCTGGGCTGCGCAGGTCTCTTGGCTGCAGCATAAACTCAGCTGGGTGATGGTGACAGAGGAGGCCACAGGCAGCTCCCACTTGGTATTGTCGATAACACCACCTGCATGGCCTTGTCTTTATCTTAAAGTCCAGCAGCAAGTTCTCATGTGAACATACGGTTGTTTGATGGTAGAAATTATGAATATAGTATTTTTCGTCTAAGAAAATTCTGTAAGAGGTCTTGAAACCAAAATGTCAGTGAACCTTTCTACAGGTGGGATCTGTACCACATGCCCTGAGCAGAGTCTGTCTGACGCTACATAGCTCAGGGTTCCCAACACCTGAAGGGATGTAAGATTGTCTGTATCCTTTCTCTTTCTTGTGTTAGCTCCAGAAAATGGTGTATTAAGCAATAGCTGAAGCAGTCTGAGTGCCTTTCTTACTGGGATCCTAAGGTACACTAGCCCCAGTGCCTTGCACTACAGGGTAGCAGAATAGCCAGAAGCTGACCCCAAAGATGTTTCTGAATCAAGTGGTATGACTGGTGACAAATATGGCTCCAAAAATTTCCAGCTTTGTGGTTGCTTCTCCACAGCAGTCTAGGGCTGCCCTGGCTAGCTTTATGACTATATAAGCTGCCCAGCACCACTGCAGTTACTCCTGTTTCACCCAGAAGGACAAGAAAGTGAGATTTTTCAGTATCAAAACAGTCATAGATTATAAACTATACCCTTTAGTCCTGCATGGGAAGAGAAAATATCGATCTTAAAATCAAAAATCTTAAAATCATTTCTGCTGTCCTCATTTTATTCCTTACAAGCTTCTCTGTATCATAAAGCAGCTGATAGCGTACTTTAGCACTGTGCATGTTTTAAATGAATGTCCTTCACGGAACATTAATATCTCAACCCTGCTCTTCATTTCAGAACAACACAGGAAAACACCCGTAACTTTGACAGAACCTTGAAACAGTTCTGCATAATTCAAAAACAGACATTTCTGGATTGTTCAAATCACTCTCTTTAATAACCGTCTGGCTCCAGTGCTAGGCCCTTCTGCCAGATATTGCTGAAATGTCCTTGTATAATAGACCTTTTCTCAATCAGACCCCTAATTTATGGTCTCTATATTCACAGCATCTGTTACTCAGCTGGTTTTGACAGCTGCTGTTCATTGCTACTCCGAAGCTGACAGGTGAAAGGTTTCGAAAGAAATTCATGTTTTGACTTGATCCTATGGAAGCTGACTCTTGGGCTCTGTTTCTCAGGTTACAAATCACAGACAAGTTCTCAGAGCACAGCACCTGGGCAGTAAAAGAGCAGTTATTTCTTATTTGTTGCCATCAGTTCTACTTGTTTGTGTTAGTAATTCAAATGGAGTAGCTTCTATGCAAATAAAGCAGCTGAGTTTTGTATGCATGACTAGTTGGAGATCAACTACCTGTGACAAAAATTGAGGCAAAATTTATAGCAACAGTAATCTTGGAAAATAGTTTTTTATCTATCTTTGTTGTTTTGAAAAGTAGATGCAATGATCAACATCTATAGTGTTGTGAAGGCAAAGGCTATTCATGGAGGCTTCAGCTCAGCAGAGCTCTGAAGTGCCGGTGTAAATGCTGTAGGTTGGATGTTCACCGGGTGGTGACATCTTTGGGACTTTTCACATGCTAAAATTTGTACTGTAAACAAACACCAAAACTCTCGCATCTTATTTTTCAGTAAGTTAAATTTTGTTGTTTCAAGCATTTATTTAGAATTAAATTGAAAACCTCTGTTGAAGACATGAACAATCTCTGAACAAAAGCAATGCAACTATCTATTAGAAAGAAACATGACAAGCAACTGTTGGTTTTCAGTTAGCTCTGCATGCAATATTTGGCATTGCCTGGCAATGGTTTTATCTAAATTGGAAGAGAGGTTGTCCACTGAACATATTAAGTACCTGACTTCATGCCACCATGCGTGGGTGAAGGGAGAGATAGGTGCTTAGACAGAGGACGTCGTAAACAGAGCAGTTCCCTGGTGGTTTCGTGTCCCTGGCACTCTTTCTCTTTTTTCCTCTAGAAGTCAGTGATAAGATCCGTCAAAACTGTTAGATGAGCTCCTTAGAAATCAGGCCATTAGTGTGTATTTCATAACCTGTGGAGCAAATAGGATGTACTGTACTGATCATACCTGGAGCGCTGCAGTCTTGCCATTCTCAAACTAAAGCAAAATACAAATATGTGTCTGGTTGCAGCAATGAACTGTTCATCACAAACTGTGTACCGGGAGTATTAGCCCTATGGTCAGGAAAGTGTACTGAAAGAAGAAACAGAAGTAGCCAAACTCTTCCACTACTTGGAGAGTTCCCCTGCCTTTTTTCTTTGGTTTATGTGTTTTAATTGGAATACTGTGTGGTTTCTCCACAATGTAATTTTACTTAGTCCTTGATTATCTGAGTAAATTAGCTAATGATGCTTGTTCATTTCAATTACACTTTCCCATTGCAATTATCTGAATTCTGCTGTTTCAAGTAGTCTATAATGGATCTGTGTTCATAATTACATATTGCTAATAAATGTTTATAGTAGATGTATGGTCCAGCACTGCTTATGTACATACACAGCAGCTACTGTTTAATGTAGCTGAGCTCACACATTCTTACTGCTTACTGCATGCTTTGCTAGTGATAAATGATAGCCATTTTTCTCTCCCACAGCCAAGAACAGAGATTAAAACTCTAGATACCAATCTGATCTCACAGGTCACAGTTTGTCTGTGTAACCCATTTTATGTTATAACTGATAGCAGTTAAAGGTGTTTCATCAACCTTGTTTATTTATGTCTGTGATTCACAGTGATGGTGATATATAGAGCACCTGTAATTGGAAGTGTATACCTCTCATGAAAATGCAATGCATAGCTGGAAAAAATGACCTTGTGGGAGGGAGAGATATTAAAAGTCTTGTGTGAATAAAAGAAATCCAAACAATAGGATAATTCAATTACTAAATAGAGAGCAAATCTATATATAAGCAGTGGAGATGGGTAATTAGGAGGGGAAAATAGAGGACTGGAAAATTCATCAGATCTCTTTACACTGTTTAAAATTTAAAAAGCTCTGTTCACGTAGACATCTGTGCTCTTTGGCTTGCTAACATTCATCTTGACTACATCTTGGAAAGCTGAGAAGCTTTGAGATGACAGTTTGAATTTCCAGATTCAGTGTGGTGAAGAAGAAGAACTCACGAGATCTACAATGTAGAAAAAAATGAATGATTCTTTTAATAGGGAAAACCAATGTCTGAATATAACAAAGATGTTGAAAATGTAGCAAGGGATGCAGAAAACAATAAAAATTAAAAAAAAAGATGTGGAGATTCTTATTTTTAAAAAAGATGCCTTACAGGAAGAGATTTAAATATCTCAACGTCTTACTAAGCAGAAGACTGAAAGATGATAGGATTGCATCAGGACTCCCGTGGGAAGAAGATACCAAGCCTGAAAGGCCCATTTATTCTAGCAGACACTGAGATAATAAGATTCAATGACAGGTACCTGAAACTAGTCAGATTCCAATTAGACATAAAGCAAATGTTTGTAACAATGAGATTGATTACCCATTACAGCAAACCCCCAGGGGAAAAAAGGGTGTCTTTCAATGTTTTCAGTATGCCTTTACTTAAGATATACATTATCTAAAAGATAAACGTGCTACCAGACTGTATACTGGAGTAACTGGGGAAAAAAATTATGATATGCTAATTAGATAGAAAGGTCAGTGAGATGAGCTAATAGACTTTTTGGCCCCCAAGAGCAAAACAACTCTTATCTGACAATTGCTTCCTGTAAAGCTATATTTGAGCTATAGCATCACTGACTTGATGACCCCATAAGCAT
>NW_010323735.1:0-25569 GCF_000700745.2 Antrostomus carolinensis | reverse complement strand
CTGGAAACAGCTCTTTCCTCAGAAAACACTGTAAGAGAACCACAAACTGTTCCCCCCTTTTTGGTCTGGGAATTCAAGAGATTGGTGTCATGTTCTTCTGTCCTCCAGATGCTGCTTCCTCCCTGTTTTCATCATTCTCTACTTTCCATCCGAGAAGCCAACCGTGTCCTACTCTCAGGTAGTAATAAGAATCCATAGTTTGTCTCTAAAGCCAGGCAAACCTTTGCTTCTAGTAAGAGATAGGCATCAAAGAGGTGAGGGAACTAGAGCCATTTTAGAAGAGTCTTTATCTGTAAAATGCCCCAGGTGTGTAACTATTCAGTTGTTAGCCAGAAAAAAATAATTTCTGTTTATCTCTAGCATACAGACTTCCACTGTGGTACTGATAAGATAGTGAGAAATAAATGTCTTTCTCAAAATAGAATATACTGTCAGAGACAGCACTTACAGAACTCTGTTTCATTTACTGAATTTAGATTTCCTTTTAATGTCTACCATATGTATTCCGACTTTCTTCTTTTATATTTTATATTTGCTTAGTAACCACAGAATAGAGTATTTACCTTTTCAGCAACGTTTTAGGACTTAAAATCTCATCTTTGGACAGCAATGCATGATACCCTTTAAGAGCACTAAAAATTTTACTGGTGGTCCTTTTCCAGCATGTAGTTGTGCACTGCTGACAGCTTTATACCTGATTCTTGCACTAATCTCAACACTAGGGTGATGGAGACATGGGATTTCACTGTTTCAGGGCAAATAAGGAAGCCTTTGGAGCCACATATACCAAAAAAAGGACATAAATGTCACTGCTTTTCCCTTCTCCTGTAATTACTGTCTCCTTGTTGTTCATTTAATCTCAGTATCCCTTTTGGACCACAGTAATTATGTTTCTGCCCGTGAATTATCTTCATAGCCCTGTGCTGGACTCCCTCCAGTAAATCTGTATCTTGTACTGAGGAGCCCAGAACTGGACCAGTACTCCAGGTGTGGCCTCACCAGTGCTAAGTGGAAGGGACAGATCATCTCCCTCAACCTGCTGGCAATGTTCTTCCTAATGCAGTCCAGGAAACCATTGGACCCTCTTTGCAGCGAGAGTGCATTGCTGGCTCATGGTCATCTTGTTGTCTACCAGGACCCCAAGGTTCTCTACCAAACTGCTTCCCAGGTGGGCAGCCCCCAGCACACCCTGATGCCTGGGCTTGTTCCTCCTCAGGTGCAGGATTTGGCATTTCCACTTGCTCAACTGCATGAGGTTTCTGACAGCCCATTTCTCCAGCCTGCTGAGGTCCCTCTGAAGGGCAGCACACACATATGGTGTATCAGTCACTCCTCCCAGTTTTGTGTTGTGCAAACTAGCTAAGGGTGCGCTCTTGCCCATCACCCAGGTCATAAATGAAGATGTTAAACAGGCTTGGCCTCTGTATTGACCCCTGGAGTACACCAGCAGTGACTTGCCTCCATCTGAACTTTGTGGGACTGACTACAGTCACTTCAGCTTGGCTTTTCAGGCAGTTTTCAGTTCACTTCCTGGTCACTTCATCAAACCCATACTTTGAATGTGATAGAGTTGCCATTCCTTCTATCTCCACAACAGATGCTGAAGGCTGTGTTGATAAGGCATCTTTCACCCTCTCCCAGGCTAAAGTTTTTAAATGCATCCTGTGATTTCTGTCCTAAGGCATTGTAATGAACCTGTCTGTGTAGGTACACAAGGGAATCTCAAAACTAGAAAACAGCTGGTTGCCTTTGAATCAAACTGTATGGAAATGCTATAGTACAAACAAAGTGATAAAGGATTTGCAAGTATTGAACAGGGCACTTCACAGTAGGGAATAGCATGTTTCTTTAGAACAAATAAATACATTTTTCTTTCCATGGCAACATAAACATGACTTCTTTCAGAAAGTCAGGTTGAGGTTTTAAAATGTAACGTAAAGCTCTTACAAAAATATGAAAATAGGTAAGAATGAGAATGCATTAATAGATACATAATGACAGTCTTCCCAGCAGACCTGTGGTTCATCTAGCTGAACAGCCTACCCCAGGCAAGGACCAACACTTTATTATTTAGAAAACTACAAAACTCCTTTCATGTGCATGTTGCTTGAATACAGAAAGTGCAGCATCCTCATTATGTTCCAGATTTTTGGTCGTGATAGTGATAAGTGGCATATAAATCCGAGAAAATTTGCTTGTAGTCCAGATATGGAAAGTGGAGTATGTCTTGTTTGAAAATTTATCTTCTCTTGAAGACATATTTGAAATTTCTGTTCTCTCACAAGAGAAAGGCACATCTCACTTTAAACTGGGGCCTAAAGACTGAAAAGCTGAATCAGCCTCAGGAGGTGCCTTTCTCCCTCCTTTGGCTACAGACAAATACTATCTCAACAAGTTATGTGAGATGAACACAATCTCTTGTGATTATTTTGTGTCTAGAAGCATATTAATGTCTAAGTTTTTTCAAAGTCTAAAACTAAACTCTCAGTCTGTGATATCTGATAGCAATAACTAATATATGCTCTGCATTTAGAAATAATAACTGTTATCAGTTTCCCATGTGTGGATGTTTTGGGCTCATTTCTGCTTATATTGATATGTCTAGTTTTGTCTTTGGCTTCAGCTGGAGTCAGTTCAAGCTTTTCATGCTCTTTATACATTTTTGTAGGTCAAAGGCTATTGCTGCTTTCTTCTAAAACCTAGAAAAAGGGCACTTTTTCTTTTTTGTGTTCCCAGAAAGTCCAGTGTCCTGGATTTTAACACCGCCAAAGATTTGGCAATGTTTGGGCAGATTTTCCCCTCTAACATTTGATTAGTTAATGAATTCAGGTTGCTTGTTACAAATACGATACTGACTTCTTTCATACATTCACATTTAGCCACCCAAGGCTATTGCACCGTTACGAGAAATGTCAGAGTCGTGCTGGGAGCGCAATTAAGTATTCTTTATTTTTTTTACTGCCATTTAAAAATTGTGCTCAAGGTGTGCTAAGCCACAGGAAAAAAAACGCTCTCAAAGTATTAATTACAGATTTTATTAAAAGCATATAGAAGACTTGAAGCGTAACCAAGCAAACAATCACCGTTCTCTCACCTCCTAATTAACAACACAGTTAAATAAGGGTGAGCAGCTTGTTGCCAAACATAACCACAGGGAAAACTGTAACTGCTGTAATCAAGAGAGTTATTTTCCCAGTCAATAAAAACAGGCTGAAACAAATGACATAATGCCCTGAATAACTGTGGTCTGAGACTAGGAAGTTACCAAGGAACGTGGCTGCTGGCGGGTGGTTCCCCTCTCAGTGCTGAGGAGCGTTGGGGGGATGCAGGTACTGGACTGAGGGTGTCCAGCATTCTGTGTGCAGTGGTGGGCACTGAGCTTGGATCTTGTCCCTGTGTAGTAAGATTAAAAACAAAGAGAAGATCACATCCACAAACTGTGAATATCCAAAGGGAAGCGACAGTCCAGAAACTCCCCAGCTATTGATCAGAATCGCCCTCCAGGCTATTGGGTGTTGAATGGGGCTGCATAATTTTGGATTTTGTAATGAAACCCAGGAGATTTGTGTCTTCATGTAACCATGACTGGAGACAAAAAGTTTTTCCATTCACTCTAGTATTTACTGGGTCAGGACTTATTAAAGAACTATTAGACAGCATCTTCCAGAGCCCCCCAAGAGAAATTAAAATCACTTTTACAACTGTCTATCCAAAAGCCATTTGGCATGCATCAAAAAGCAAAGTGATACTACATATGCCTTGGCTGACATTTACAAGGATACCAGAAAATGCCCCAGATGTAGAGCTCCCTGGCTTGCCCTGGCTTGCTCAGATCTGAGCAACTCATTGTCAATGCTGAGTCCAGTGCTGTGTGCACTGTGAGGCATAAGCCGTTGATAATACTCACAGCTAACTGTGGGGTTGTTTTTTCTTGGTTTTTTTTTTTTTTTCCCTGTCCATACTAGATTACCCAGAATGTCTGCCATAGCCTCACATGACAGTTCATAGGCTCAGGCCTACATTCTTGATGTCCCGATGTCTTGATATCACATGGATCAGTGACAAAATGTAGTTAAAATAAAGCAATGGCTGCATATTTGAGGAATACTGAATACTGTTGATTGGAGTACCAATTAAAATCTTAGTGCATATAAATTATTTCTTTCTTAGTTTCAGAAATACTAATATCTTGAATCTTACAGATGTACTGAGCCAGCTCCAGGTAATATGTAATCAGATTTTCTCAGACTTTTTGGTACTCCTTCTTCAGACGAAGAAGGCTCTGATAAGGAGGAATAGGTTGTGTGAGTCAGACTGCCAGGCTCAATAAGGATTTTCAGGACTTGGACTGACGTATCATAGCTTTCATCTTTAAAACTGCCTTTTTGATTAGCTTTGATGTAATCTTCTCAACCTCTGCTCACAAGAAAGCCAGCCAATATCAATTGCAGCCAAAAATAACATGCAGCATAAAGGTGTATATGCAATTGAAATGCTTTCCAGATTTTGGACATCCAAGTACCTATGTCCACACGGAAATCAGCTGCTTCATTGTTCAGACTGTCATTTCTATCCAGCTCGTTGTGGACACAAAGGATCGCTTTCCCCATTGGGCACAACACTTTTGATGTTACTTGCAGACACCCTCCAGGTGTGAGTCATTGTACTGACAGATCCTCATTCCTCTCTTGTTTTTACAGGTTTAGCAACTACCTTAAGTTACACCAATGCAAATAAGTAAAGGATGATACCTAGATGATCTGACTGACCTCATTTTCTCATCTGCACAAGTGTGAAGTGAAAATAATCTATGGAAAAAAACTAGATTTATAGTTGAGAAAAAAGGATTGAAGGTAAATGAAAGATCTGACTCAGCTGGAAATTCTGCCTTTAAATTCTTCAGTAAACTCTTAAAATGTTTCACTTTCCTAGAAGACAACTGGAGGGCAAGTTTCCCAGGTACCTGGGGCAGTGCCAGAGCAATTGAAGTGTCTCACTACGGTCTCTATGACAGAAATTTAAACACTGCATGGTAGTTGCCATAAAGGCTGTCCCCTGGAGGCCAGCAGCATTGGGTCCACAGTAGCCAAACAGGGCAGTAGCCTTATCATATGCCTTTGGCTACTGGCTTGTAACATGCCTCAGCTGCACATGCCAAACACATCCTTGTAGCGTAGGAGATGTAGAGATCAGAGGGAAATGAGGGAAACATGGGATCTGCATAAAACTGTAGGAGTGGCTAGCAGGAGACAGTTTGAGCTGAGCTGGGTGCTCTGTTACTGTCATTTAAGCTTTCTGTTAAGCAAACACTGGGTAAGAGATGACTTGAACCTCGTACAATGCACATAGCCTTTAATTGGAGCATAGTGGCAATGGCACCTGTTCACAGTGCTCATCAATCTCGTCTGTAAGTACCTCCATCATTTCAGAACACAGTTACAGTTGTCTCCTAAAAGTATATTATTTTGTTGAGTGATGAATGGCATTGTGAAATATTACCTATAATCAGCACCCTTTATTGGAAAGCTCATTAAATTCCTAACAAATCTAGTGTTGGCAGCACTTTAATTTTGTTTTATTGCCTCATTTTAACTCACCAATTTCTTCCTCTGGTTTATGGCTAATAATGAAAGACAGCAGAAAGACTGCACTGTGCTTGAGAATCAAAAAAATAAGTATTCATCCTTTTAAAAGTCCCTGATTTAGGCCACAGGAACAGCGGGTACTAAACAATGCATGCATTGAGAAGGTGATTAAAGTTTAATAAAACTGTCAAGTGAAATAAACCAATCTCCTTGCAAAACGTTCTGTTTGCCAGGTGCTCAGATTTTAGCTGTTAAAAAATTCTCTTTCAACAGTCTGTTTAAATGTGTAGCAGACTAATGTTGAGACTGCCAAGTCACAATGAGGTTTTTTGCATGATGTGTTGAGACCTGGTAACAAAAAATACTGCTAAAATGACACATGCAGAAGTCACCACAGTAAGTGCTGTAGAGAATAAATACACTATTATTTAATGAATTGCTACAAAGCTATTTCTACCTCTCACTGTCCAAGTTAGGCTTTGGAGCCTGGTCTTTTACCACTGTCTTCTCAGAAGAGGCTCTGATTCTCCAGCCATGTAGTCATCTGCAACTGTTCAAACTCTATATCATTACCACTGTGATTTAACAGAACTTTTAATCATTTTTTCCATATGCATGCAATTATACAAAATCCAAGGCAGTGAGAAATCAAACACATACATCCACATATAAAATCTATAATTCCTATAACCCCCTGAAATAACCTTTCATCTAAGTTCAGCGCAGAACTCTATTAGTAAATTGTAAAAATTGCTCATTGTTAATGGATTACTAATTATCAGTTGATTTGCTATGCAGTACCTTAGGTAACATTTGAAGAATGTTTTTTACAAGTTGCATTCTCTGTAGAGCTGTGGGTGAGTTAATACTGAGTGATTCATAAATGACATATTGCCGTTATTCTGCCCGAGGTGGCAGCGTGGGTACCACTTGTCAAACCTTTCCTCCAGCTTCTCCAGTGGCCTCTCTGAAGAAAACAGGTCAAACAACAAACTGAGTTTCTTGAAGGCCGGGATGTTCCCAGGGAGTCACGGTTACTTTGATGAGAACATCACCTCGCCCCTTGCAAGGTTTTGCAGCCCAGTGCATTGGCTCCCTGAGTCAGAGGCAACCCTGAGTAACGGGGGAGAGAGACCACAAATAATGAGGAAACCATTACATCCTGGCACTGCCCTGAGTTAAAAAGGCAGCCTGGCTCTCAGGAAGACAAGGTCATTTTGTGCCACTTTGGAAACACTAAGTGTCCTTGAGAGGGGAGAAATGTCCCACTGAACAAATCTGTCTGTGCAGCTCCCAGCTGAGCAGGCTCCTGCTTCTCTCTGATAGCAGAGGCAGCCAGAAATACCAGCCGAGCCAGGCGCTCGCTGCATAGGAAATTAAAGGGCTTAAAGCTAAATCTACAGTGGCTTGTGTATTGCAGTGCTATCTGTGATATTGCATCTTCTCTCATTCTTCCCAATGATTGTTATTCCTTGCACTTGCAACCTATTTTAAATTGCATTGCAAGGCTCTTGAGAAGCGATGGAATGTCTCTGTGTGCCTGTATTAGCTCAGCTCTGTGTGTGAATTTTGTATTCTAGGTGCAGGTACTGCTAGGGCTAGTAATACAGTAATACACACACACATATGTATGTGTATATACATACATATATGTGTGTATATACATACACATACATGTGGAAGAGCTTTCTTAATAGGACAGCATTAACTTCCCCTGCAAAATTCTTGTTCAAAACAATGATAGCAAAAATATGAAAAATTAAAAGGTCACATGCATGTCAGCAAAGCTTGCATTTTTAATTTTCTCATACATTCCCCATGCTTGTGACAAAATGTGCAAATTTATACAAAGCTTCAGCTATTGCTGAGTGGTGAGAACTGGAAAGCTTTATGAAAACACCCATTTACAATTTTATCTGGAGGGTCCTAGGATAATAAGATAAACCTCATATTTTTTTCTTCTCGTATTTGGCTTTTCAATAATACTGCCCACATATACTGTACCATGCACAGCATTATCTGTAGAAAACCACTGCAAAGTAAAATCATAAAAAAAACAAGAAATGCTGTATTTAAGGAAAAATAATTGTGTTTCTTTATGCTTTTGACCATGTTTTTGAACAAAGTGTATTTTGAAGTGATGTGGAAAAGAGTGTGCATAGACTCTGAGTAGGGAAAATGCATGACTTTTTCAGGAAACAAAATTCACCCTTTCTATCGAGGTCCATATTAACCAATATTCCTGTCATTCAGCTGAAAGTATCACCAGAGTCTCAGTGAGGGGGAGCCCTGCTACCTGGAGGGGGTCTATCAGCAAGCTCCATTCTCCTACTCTCACAGTAATAAAGCCCCAAGTTTTGAATCTTCTGCCTGATAGTACAGACCAGGATTGTGCCAATATCCTTTCTTGTCTCATGCCTTAACAAAAAACAACAACAACAAAAAAATAAAAAGCAACCCCCAAGGGATAATGAGCTAAAATAAGTATTTTCAGAGTTTTGCATTTATTTTATTCTGTAACAAAGGAAATGTTTTATTTGAGGGCTTGTTTTAGGAACACTGAAAAGTGTGGGAAATGACAGCCTAGATGCACAAAATCGTTAGTGCTAGTGGTAACAATGCTCAGGTAATAAGTGTCCCAAGCTAAGATGAAGGAGACTTCATGTCAGATGTCTCCTGGACTAAGGGGATGTGAACTCTGACCCTTTCTGTGCTCTAATCACTGTATAGGCTGCTCCCAGCTACCTCAGCTCCAGAGCAGTGATCAGGGCAGGCCTTTATAAGAATGTCTTCAAGTAGAAAAATTAAGTGTAAATAGATTATGACATCAGCTAATGTAATCATTCAATTTTTCGACTACAGAGAAAAATACTTTTCTTGAGAAGGAACTTCAGTCTAATAATCTGGGCCACCAAGGGCTGTATACTCACTTCGATTTCTGTAAAGATCTCTTAATGGAAAAGCTACATTTAGCAAAAGTTGAGATTTTTGTGCTCAGAGTGCTGTCTAGAACAAGAGTGGTCACAATTTAACTCTTGACCTCCATTGTCTCATGGGCCAGGAACAGTCCTCAGGCAGGAGACCGATCCCCCATGGGGCAGAGGGTGCTGAGGGGATTATCTGAATTCTCTGTGGTGGGAAAAAGCAAAGCAGAATGGGCTGCTAAGGCTGCTGTCACCAACTTGCCTGGTGTCACCTCACCCTGCAAAAATGAAATGCTGGGACCCTGGGAGAGCTGCTGCCCACAAACTGCTCCCAAAGCTTGTGGAAGATTCTGATATGCAGCTTGCAGGATCAGGATCTTTTGGCTACCCATGATCTTGAACAATTTGTTACTGCTTCCCTTCCCACTGAAAGACAGATGTCTGCATAGAAATGTATATAAATCATTGTGGACTGTGATTTTCTCTTGCAAATCTTTTGCTGCTGGCTTGCCAGAACGATGAAGCAAACTGTCCTGGCATCACGTTCACTCCCTACATTGTCCCAGCTCACCCCCTTAATCCACAACTTCAAGCACATGGCATTCTCTCAGACCAACTTTCATTGACTTGAAGGAAGATGGAGGACGCCATCTCTCCCTCTCATGCTTTTATCATTGTTGGAACGAAGAGGGTTTATTCTTGTTATCTCCCTCTGGTAAGCAATAAAAGATAAACCACAGGATTTATAGATTCAAAGGAAGGCTGATAGACGTAGCTGAAGAATAAAAACAAACAGCAGGCTGCTGCTGGGCACTGCAGGCAGACAGAGCTGGCGGGGCACCCCACGGCACATCCATCTGTGCCTAATGGCTGCAGGTAAGGTGAGAGGAAGGGTTGTAAAAAGATTACAAGGATGTTTCTCTCCAGTGCCCTTTAGTCTTAGCATTCACCAGGCACCTTCTGTGATGCAGAGATCTATATCTAGATTTTTAAAAAATCTCTAGGTAGATTTTAAAAAAAGGTTTTTGCTCAGTTTGTTTCCAAGAAACTGTTAGTGCACCTGAAGCTCTGTATAGATTTTAGCCCTACTGATTTAAGATACAAAATACCTGGTTTTCTAACCTGCAGTGTCTTTTACTAAGAGACTGCAACATCTTTGTAATTCCAGTAGTGTAGTACAACAGTGATCACCAAGCATTTCTTCAGTTACACAGCCAGTTGTAGCACTGCTAGTATTGGCTGCCAAGACAGCTTCAAGCTGATGTGCATTGATGCTAATTAGGACTAGTGTACACATCAACTTGTAGAAACTCATACCAAAAACAAATACACGGGAGGCCACCCTCTTCCACTAGTAAGAGCTTCTCTAAGTCTTTCATAAAAGACTGTTTATCAAGAGCTGCCTTCTCTATGCACCTATTGACATTTGCTTATTGAACAACGTAGAATATTTATACGCAGCTTCCAGCCTCAGAAGTGAAGAGTGGATGAGTAATGCATATTATTTCTTTGCTGGCTGTCTCCAAATCATAAACCCAGTGTTTGTCCAGCTTTAATTAGAAAACAGTAAAGTGATATAATTTGTTTTCTTTTCCAAGAACACAGGACACTATTTCTTGGAATGAACTTTATTAACGCTTTAATTATTTGTAAAGGTGATGTACATCAGGAGTACTAAGGTATTACTGATCATTTTCTGGTTTAGAATTTGCTTGAAGGACAGACAAGCAAATTCAAGGTGATTGCTATGTGCAATTTAAGCTGTAATGCAGTCTCCTAATAAGAGTTTATATCCTTTTAGTGCAATGACGACTGCAGAGAAAGATAATACTGACACATCTAGAAAACTAAAGCAATAGAAAAAGATGGTATCGCCACATTATTCATTATTATTATGCCTTTTTCTAAAGAAACCAAACTAGGAAAAACAAGATAGAGATCAGCAGGGTTTCAAAATAATTTTTGGCAATGATAATAACATATTTATATAGGAAATTTCATTCAGAAGAGCTTTTCACCCAGAGATTTTAATTAATTGCGTACAGCAGACAAAGGAATCGCAGAAACTCAGCCATTTCGGAGGAAGAGCCCACAGTGATTTTGCAGCCAGGATGAAAGATGAGCTGTGGAAGTCAGCTTCCCCAGGTGACGCACAGGACTTACTGCTCACACTGACGCAAAACAGTAGGGTCAGTGTAGGCAGCTGCCTCCCGGTGCGGTGGGATGTACCATGGGAGGAGGCTGGGAGGTGCAAGGACATTGCACGTGGCTCTTGGCAGGGGTGAAGTGAGATGGATTTTGTTAGTTTTCAAGCAACTTCTGCTGGAGGAGCTCCCACAGCACACCCCTACCCGATCCCAGACACACAGCCCCATGTGCCCAGACACACACCAAGCTATGTTGGACTGTCCCCATCCCTGGCTGCCTGGCTGGGGCTCTCCCACCCCTCCTCATGCCACCCAATGCTCTTGCACCTGCCAGCACCTCTGCTCACACACCAGCTGCTCTCAGCACGACCGGCACTCCACATCACCAGGGCATCAGCGCTGCAGTTGTACATCAGTTGTGACAGACATACTGCCTTCCTGCAGGTGTGCAAATTAATTGGTCCTTCCCATCGCTTATGCATGAAAGGTAGAGATGTTGACAAAGACAGCAGTGCTGGAGTGCTTGTCTGAACTTCCCCACCACTCCTGGACTTTCTCCAAGCCCTGCTCTCAGCTCCTACAACAGCTGTGCTCAGGGCAACCAGGCAGAAGTGAGGCCAGCAGCCAGGCATCAGCTCCTCGTGCACAAGTCACCTCTTTTACAACTGTGGGCAGCCAGCAAACCTAGAGACATTTCATTCCTCACAAATTCTTGACCATGAGGACATTCTCATATGGTAGTTTTAGAAATGCTGATGTTTTAAAAGAGCAGCAAAAGATGTGCTTTAAAATGGCCCCAGATGAACACAGCTGCGAACACAATACACAAAAATAAAGAGAGATAAATTAATGATGCCTTGGGGAATATTTATTTTACAGGGACAAGATAGACAAGGGATCTGACAGAGGCCAGAACCTCCCTGGAAATTGAAAAAAATGAAGTTTTTATTTAATACTGTACATTGCAACTACTTTGCACTTATGGTGCATTGGGAGCATCAGCCTGTGTCAGTTCCAGCCCTAAAGAAATGAGAAAGGAGGATCAGCACGTCTGCAAAAACCAGCATGCGAGACTGGGATTCACCTTCTGCAGCTAGGGATATCCTCACCCCTTCGGGTTTCTGAAAGATTGGGAAGCTTCGTTCTCTTCTCTTTGGGGCCCCCACACAAGACCCTTCATGTACAGAGAACACCTTTCCAGGAGTCAGTGTGAGAATAACAGCCTGGTGACTCAGCACAACCTCTTCTACCTATCTGGAGATTGAAATCACTGCAGTTTCCAAGTGCTTCACAGCAAACTTGAGTATTGTAGCTGTCTCACAGTAAGACACTTCCTGGGTTATACAGAAATTGATTGACAAAATATGACTAAGGCCATGGACATTTGTCCTTTTTTGCTTCCAGCTGAAGAGCTCCTGGCCCTCACCAACTCCAGCCACAATTGCTACTCCTCAGAAAGAGATTGTTGGATAATTAGCACTGGCCAGCAGCTGGTGGGAGTGAGCACTGCACCATGCTTTGCACTTCAAGAACATGTGGGGCAACAGCCATTATAAGAATAAGCACCTATTAACAGTGGGAAAGTGGTGGGATTACCTTACTGTTTCTGAGGAACTGTATTCAATAATTTTACTAATGAGTATTTTATTCATAAGGCCCTATGACATTTACGCTGTGTTTTCTAAGTAAAATGTTTGTTTCAAAGCAAAATTATTGATAATGAGTAAAGGCTTAAACTGTATATTATAATAAGACAAATAGCTAGATTTTTCTGCAGTTAATGACAGAATTAGTCCAAGGAACTTCTAAATCATCTTTGGTTTGATATATTTCCAGCATAATTGCCCAACCTGATTTAATCATACCACCTGGTTGCATGAAGTACTCTAGATTGACCAAGACTGACAATGAACACTTGTCTGCCCATTACTCTTAATAATATAAACCTTTCCATTACCCCATCAAGTTTGCAAAGTTTTCCTGCTTTACAGCTGGACAGAGTACCTAAGCACTAGGTTGGAATAGGCTCTTCTCGTCTCCAGAGCCCTTACATTAGCATGGAATTGCTATTGCCTTGCCCAGGTAGTGCAACATCCTGGTTATCACTGAACTGTTAGTAAAATGTTTTGGTTTTCCATGTCTATATTGTACTGCTTCAGTCATACACTGCCTTATATTTCCTCCTTATAAGTGGCATCAGCCTGTTAGCTTGTTTATGTTAGCTTGTCCTCTTTGTCCATCAGTCTCTCAGAGTTTGGTTCATGACTCTTTATGTTAGTGTCACAGTTTACTTATACCTTAATACACTGCTATTTGAGTATATTTAATATAGAATAACATCTAGGATCATTTGTAGATCTTGACATCAGGTGCTATTATACAGGGTAGGGTAGTCAGTGTTGGCTGACAAGTGAACAGAATTACCTTCAGTAAGGTAACAATCATAGAATCACAGAATGGTTTGGGTTGGAAGGGACCTTAAAGATCATCTAGTTCCAACCCCCCTGCCATCAGCAGGGACACCTTCCACTAGACCAGGTTGCTCAAAGCCGCATCCAACCTGGCCTTGAACACTTCCAGGGAGGGGGCATCCACAACTTCCTTGGGCAACCTGTTCCAGTGTCTCACCACCCTCACAGGAAGTAATTTCGTCCTAATATCTAATAAAAATCTACTCTTGTCCAGTTTAAAGCCATTTCCCCTTGTTTTGTCACTACCTGCCCTTGTAAAAAGTCCCTCCCCAGCCTTCCTGTCGGCCCCTTCAGGTACTGGAAGGCCGTTGTAAGATCTCCCCGGAGCCTTCTCTTCTCCAGGCTGAACAGCCCCAACTCTTTCAGCCTGTCCTCATGGGAGAGGTGCTCCAGCCCTTGGATCATCCTCGTGGCCCCTCCTTGGTCCTACAAGTACAAACTTCAAACCAGGTTAATTCTCTAATAGCACATGTCAAGACCTATACACATAAATATCTAGATTTAATTATGCTGCATATTATGTTTTCTTAAATATTTTAATAAATAAATAATAGTTGAAAGTAATAAAATAATTGTACTAGAATATAAGAATGTCTCAGGTACTGAGGGAATAAGAGGTATGAAAAATTCCTCATAAAAACGTAATCCTTGGGATATACCCTTGTTAGTTGCATTTCACTATCATACAGACAATCTATCCAGGAGATTAAATAGTTCTCAGTGATAGTAATTGGGACTTATTTGTGTTAAATTATCCCCAGAAGAGTTTTTCTTGTAATCCTTGTATAAAAAGGAATGATATTAAATATTCCAATTACAATAATTTTTAAGTCTAATATAAATTCTATAAAATCAAAAAATACTTATTAATTTCAGGAAATTTTCATGTTCACTAGATTTAATACATATTTCTCCTTCATTCAAGAAGATTGAATGAAGAAAAGAATAATTTTACTGCAATTTATTTAAACAATGTTGGAACAACATGCCAACTTTTGAACAGGGTAATTTGCCTAGGGAAATACACAAAGACAATAACAAAGAAGCTTTTATTTAAAGTTCAGCCTTTCTAGATGCTTCAGGTACTTAAGTATTGTGAATGTCAAGCTGGAATAACTGTGACGTACCACTGAGTAAAGGATGCAGCCTTGTAACCTAGGAAAGGAGAATTAGCATAAGCACAGGTGGTTAAATTCTCTAGACACTTGGAGAAAATCCTACACATACAGGTTCACTTACAGCACACAAGTCCAGAACATTAAGGATGTACTTCAGTGTCTGTATCATCATCGTCTCATTTTTCTCTCTGTTTTGGCAAAATTAAAAATAAATTCAATCACAGTGATAAGTGATGTATTACCTAGCACTTCTACCTGTATATTCAAGGCCAAGGCTTCATACTGAGCTCCGTATCTAAGTATTGGTAAGAGAGCTGTGAACTTTCAGGTGACTTTTTAATCCAAATTTATAGCTTCTGATGATGACATTTAATGAACTATTGACCTTTGTTCCATATTATGCAGCTTTTGTTTATGAGATTTAATGAAATACTGACCTTTGGTTGATATTACACATCTGCAAAAACGTTGGAGCTTCATTTCAGATTCTGTTGGCAGCTTTCCTCCACTGAGCTGATAAACAACATTCCTATAAACTAAAAAGCACAGGCACTGAATTTACAGAAATAAAGAAAATGCAGAAAGCTTTTAGTCTATGGGTTAGAAAGCAAGGCAGTCGGAACAGGGCTGGAAGACCAGAATTACTGAACAGAAATATAATGGTGCATTGTTGCTAATAAAATCATGCTTAGACTCTGCATTATGATTTTAAGTAGGCATGTCCATAATATCAGAGTTATGCAGAAATACTGAGAATAAGTTTAAGCACCTCTGTACTATCCTATAGTCTGCAGTATAGGCACATTCTGAGCAAAACCTGATATTCACTGCAGTATTATTTGATTTCAGGCTGACACCTCTGCACACTACATATTTAGCCTGCTTTGCTTCCTACAGTTTAGTCTATAAACAAGATAAGAAAGTACAGAGAGCAGCAGAAAGGGTTCTCTCAATGGTACCTCCAAGGACAGTGAGCTGAAATTCATAAATAATTCAACTGTGATAGCAGAGCTAAATTCAGCCCTGTTTTAATGCTGAGGCCACAGCATTAAAAGCAACAGCTTACCAGAAAAGACAACATGCCTTCATCATCCTGGCAATGCTGGGATCTCCTTTGAATCAGGTCAGCGCGATCCTAAAAGCTCTTATGACTAGTGTCACAGTTGAAGTGGTGGCTAGCACCTGAGGAAAGCCACTCCTGTCAGCTTTCCCTCTTCTCCCCCTGCCAGGGAACCAGCCTGTCTGACAGGTAGTACACATCCATCCTGTCCCCATGGACCCTTTAAAAGTGTGTAGCAGAGATGACTTTCAGAAAACATCAGAACACTCTATTTTACTCTTTAATTTACTTTAGTTTAAAGTTGTATGTAGCTCTGAACATTCCCATGGCTTTCTTGGACTTTTCATCTGTAACCTCTGATGTCTTTAGTCTGCTACTGAGAAGACAAGCCATTCCAGTGCAGGAGGTTCCCCATTGTTCTCTACTTCTATGCAGCCCTCAGCACAGGAATGTCACAGACAGGGGGATTTGAAGGAATACCATCTCACCAGTAAATGAATACAGAACTTTGCATGCACTTAGAGAAGATCTTTAAGCAGTTAGCAGTGAAATCAGTAAAAATAGAATCATAGAATCATTTAGGTTGGAAAAGACCTTTAAGATCATCAAGTCCAACCGTAAACCTAACACTGCCAAAGTCCTCTGCTAAACCATGTCCCTAAGTGCCACATAGACACATCTTTTAAATACCTCCAAGGATGGTGACTCAACTATTTCCCTGGGCAGCCTGTTCCAATGCTTGACAACCCTTTCGGTGAAGAAATATTTCCTGATATCCAATCTAAGTCTCCCCTGGCGCAACTTGAGGCCATTTCCTCTTGTCCTATCACTTGTTACTTGGGAAAAAGAGACCAAGACCCACATTGCTACAACCTCCTTTCAGGTAGCTGTAGAGAGCTGTGGAGATAAGGTGACTCCTCAGCTTCCTTTTCTCCTCCAGACTAAATAACCCCAGTTGTCTCAGCTTCTTCTCATAAGGCTTGTTCTCCAGACCCTTCACCACCTTTGTTGCCCTCCTTTGGACATGTTCCAGCACCTCAATGTCCTTCTTGTAGTGAGGGGCCCAGATTGAACACAGTACTCGAGGTACAGCCTCACCATTGCTGAGTACAAGCAGAAGATCACTTCCCTGGTCCTGCTGGCCACACTATTTCCGATACAGGCCAGGATGCTCTTGGCTTTCTTGGCCACCTGTGCACACTGCTGGCTCATATTCAGCTGGCTGTCAACCAACACCCCCGGGTCCTTTTCTGCCTGGCAGCTTTCCAGCCACTCCTCCCCAAGCCTGTAGCGTTGCGTGGGGTTGTTGTGACCCAAGTGATGGACCCAGCACTTGGCCTCCATTGGCCTCAGCCCATCGATCCAGCCTGTCCAGACCCTTCTCTAGAGCCTTCCTACCCTCAAGAAGGTCAACACTCCTGCCCATCTTGGTGTCATCTGCAAAGTTACTGAAGGTGCACTTAATCCCCTCTTCCACATCACTGGTAAAGATGTTAAACAGAACTGGACTCAGTACTGAGCCCTGGGGAACGCTTGTGACCAGACGCCAACTGGATTTAACTCTATTCACCACAACAATTTGGGGCTGGCCTTCCATTTTTTTACCGAGCGAAGAGTACACCTATCCAAGCCATGAGCAGCCAGTTACTTCAGGAGAATGTTGCAGGAAATGTGTCAAAGGCTTTACTAAACTCCAGGTACACCACATCCACAGCCTTTCCTTCATCCACTAAGCAGGTCACCAGGTCAAGAAGGAGACCAGGTTAGTCAAGCAGGACCTGCCTTTCAGAAAACCATGATGACTGGGCCTGATCACCTGGTTGTCCTGTACATGCTGTGTGACGGCACTCAGGATGATCTGCTCCACAACCTTCCCCAGCACCAAGGTCAGGCTGACAGGTCTGTAGTTCCCCAGATCCTCCTTCTGGCCCTTCTTGTAGATGAGCATCACATTTGATAACCTCCAGTCAACTGAAATAAACATGTAAACAATTGCCTACAAGAACGAGAATAAGTAAAGAATTCACCACTCAGTTCATGCAGAAGAGTGAGCTCACAATAAAGTGTAGAAGAAACATCCAGAGTACTCAGGTCTTCTAACACCTTCCAAGATGCTCCTTCAAATGACCTAAACAATACACAGTCATCACTGGCCATCTACAAAGTATCTTACATCCAACAGCAAGTATACCATAAAGCAATGATACTTAGCCTAGGTTATTGTCTCTTTTTGATTGACAAAATATTGCCTTTGCTGTGCAGAAATCATTGCCGAAATCTACTTGTGTCCCTCTCACCCATATTCGTACTCGTATCTTCCTGGTCTCACTCTGTGCATTTTTGCACTCCTTGGAACTCACTCTGGTCTTCATCTGAGTGCAAGCAAACTCTGTTTCTCATAAAGCATCAGACATCCAAGGTTGCATATAATTGCAAAGTAGGCTTTTTAGCACATGAGCCTCAGGATATTGGTCACCCTCCAGAAAGCTGAGAGAATAAGGTGGAGCCAGCCCTCGACTTCGCTCATAGTAGAAGCTTTACGTAAGCCTCAAGCTGTGTGAGCTAGAGGGGCCCAAGCTCCCCTGTCCCGGGCTCACCTTCACGTGGGCTGACACATTAGGGACAAGAAGGCTTGTGCCACTGTACCTGGTAGCCTGGACTAGACAAATAAACATCTTCAGTGGGCTGGAAGAGAAATGCTGTAACGTTCTGAAAGGTGTCCTTGTCCCCTCACAGGGGAGGCCAAGAGGTGGTGGGGTTATGCCTGATAAAGATACATAAGACTGGGTGAGATAGATAGAAGGAGCTTGTTGGACATTCAAAAAGACTTTGTTGAGTAAGTATTTTGTTTTGTATCTGAAAGGAAGAAAACTATATAATCAAAGCAAGCTGCTTGTAGCATTTCATGATATTATAAACATGTGTTTCCCTCTAATGCTGTTTCAAGTAACTTCTTGAGATTTGAAGCTGGAATCTGTTTCCCTGTTCAGTGTGTTTCAGACTAGTTATTATAGACTTGTTCAATAGCTTGTGCATTTTACTGTGTTCTATTTACTTGCTTTTGTAATCAAACAAATAAGGTTTGTGAGGTTTTCTACTTAAAACCACTGAAAGATAAAGTATGATTCAAGGCCTGCTGAGTCAATGGCAAAGATTCAATTTTTACATTAATATTTCCTCAAATTTTAAGGAAATGGAGTATGTATGTAAAAATAATGTTTTTATTTTATTTTATTGCAGTGTCTTATTGATAATATTTTATCAATATATATATCAATAATAATAATTTATAGTATTATATTAGCCTGTTTTGAAAGATGGAGACACATGATCAGATAAAATTATCAACAGGAAAATTCTACACTACATTACCTGTAGGGCCCAAATATGTGTCTCCAATTTAGACAGCTAAACAAAGTGGTCAGATTTTTAGAGGTATTAGGTATTCCGACATTCTTATGCAGCACATTTCAAAATAGGACCATATCATTTAACTGTTACAGAGCAGTGAGATTTTCCTAAAAATCTTTCAAATAACTGTTTTTTCTCAAAGCAATGTGAATACTGCCATCTAGCTATACAGTAACAGTATATCTTTAGGCCAGTTCTGCTAGACAGAATCTTTTTCAGTTTCAGTTTGAAACAGAGCAGAATTAAGATACAAAAGTTCCAATTGCATTTCTGTTAATTCAAAAAGATGTAGGCACCATTTATTATCAAAATAATATTATACTATTATAAAATACTGTTTTGACAGCAAACTGAAAAGTTAAGAACAACAGGTTGAAGGTTCAAATTATAGCATCTGATAGTGAACAAGCTATTTCTTGCAAATGACTTATTTTACAAATGCAGGATCATATTTTTCAAAAGTGTATACACGCCTTTAACTGAATGGGGTACCTGATAAAGTTAAAAACACACATTAGTAAATTGAAGTCTAGATCCTCTTTCCAGTTTAAGATTCACCTACCAAAGATTAGGATTTCTACAAGACACTTTGCCTAACAAATATCTTTATTATTATATTTGATCTATGAATTGTTTGGAACCTATTTATACAGAGCGTCAGCTGAACACTCGGTATTCAAACCGTTCTGGTTGAATTCCGCCGTTGGCCACACGGAGGCACTTTCAGACGAGTATCATTGCACGCTCAAAATGTTGATCCACCAAGCATCCTACTCAACACCTCTTTGGGTAAACAAAAGACAGAGAGACTGAAGATACATGCACATGACTTGCCCTGATACTGAGAGGGCCAAGGGTGGTCTCAGCACCTAGACTTGGGAACTAGAAGAACTGATTTCCACAGCCTATTTCCACATTTCACCCAGAGCATTACATACATAGCTATGCAGAGCCAGGCTGTTGTTTGGGATTACTCAGCGAGTGACTAGAACAATTCTGGTTGAGCTCCTGCCCATAAATTTGAGAAGCCTGTATTTCAAAACAGAGACATGTGACTCTTTCAATTTTCTTCCCTTGGCAGGGAAAACTGATACAATCACAGGACAGATACGCCACCCAATTAAACACATGGTCTCATTTCCGAGTACAAAAGCTATTGGGAAAGCTCTTCAATTCCCACCTGAAGAAGAAAAAGTCTGTGTAAGCTAGCACACACACAGTAGGACTCCAACTAGAAAGTGAAACCTACCCAAAGACAGACATACCTTAAACAAAAAAGGAGAGGAAATCTACATAAGGAGATGTCTCTTAGTATTTCATACACCCTTACTGAACAACACACAACATGACATATATCCCTGCACGAGGAAATCTACATAAGGAGATGTCTCTTAGTTAGTATTTCATACACCCTTACTGAACAAGACACACAATATGACATATATCCCTGCATAGAACCAGTTCACAGAATTGTCTAGTCCAAAACCTGAGCAATATCACATTCATCAAAGGAAGGTGCAAGAAAACATGTTGTCACTTACACAGTAACAGCCCTCAGACCCATCCTAGTTCAAGCAACAGGAGATTAGCCTGAATTTCAAGTCATGAAGAGCTGAGACTATAAGAAGAAGAGACAGAACTGCCACAGGAAGGCCCCCAGACCTAAATCATTAGTAAAAGAGATGTTCTGCCATGTCATCTGTAGCAAAATCTTGATGATAGTTGTTCTTGCTATCTGTGATATACTGATACAGTATATCACAAGGCCCTAATTCTGTCAATATTTTTGAGTAGCACACACACGCACACAGCTGAAAAGAGTTACAGCTTCTTATTAAAAGATGTAGTCACTACATGCAATCAAATGACTAACTCAACTTAGCACAAATCCCAAGCCACTCTTGGCCACTGAAAAACGATAAAAAAAGCAAAGCGTGATATCACTATGGCTATACATGTTTTTCAGTTTGATATATTAGTCCTTGATGGTGGTGTGAGCCACAAAAAGCCAGAAGACAAACAAGAAGTTATATTTCATGTTTCCAGAGAAATTAATTTATGAGGAAGTGAAATCAGCATGCAGACATCTGTTTCTCCCAAATGTCAGGAGCATTAAAAAAAAATTTCTTTAATTATGGATACAGTGTGAGATGCACTGCTTTCTAATTTTGCATTTTTAATCTTCTGTGTACCCCTCCCCCCAAAGCCCCAAACAGGATAAATCACATAATTCAGAGTTATTTATTAATGGTATAAAATTTCAATCCCAAAGTCGTGAAGTACAAAATCCTTGCCCCAGAGTGGTTTCTCTTTTTTGACAGCAGCATATATTGCACCTTTGGTGCTAAAAGAAAAAGAAATGTATTTCACCACCTCGGCTGCTTTCTGTAGCCTGCCAGTGTGTCATATCATTCTGGAAAACACATAGCTGCTATCTAATAAAGTGGTCATTATTCCAAGTGCCACAAAGGGGCATTTTAATTTATTTTCCTTCTGAACTGAACAAGTAGCATTTCAATATTGTAATCAATGTGTGAAAAACTCGAGTTTTGTGGTGCCCAGCTTTACTGCGATCTGTCCCAGCAGAGATGCATTTTGCTATAAACCACTCAAGAGAACAGCTTTGTTACCACTAGTCTTTATAAAGCCAGTGTTTTCCTGGTAGTATTATTTTCTGACAATTTTGGTCAACTTATTTTACATACTGCTGAATTACCAAACTGAACTCCCTGTCAACTTAAGCTGGTCCATCATCTACCTCCCTAGTTCTCACACATCTATCTCCATTCCAGCAGACCCTGCTGTAGAAGACCCTCCAAAAGCACTTTGAACCCTTTCCAGAAAAACTTCCCTTAGGCTTGACTTGAGGATCATGCCTGTAGCACCTCTGAAGGCAGGAAATGTTAAATCTGGGGTGCCATAAAATGGTCTAGGTTTTCTGTGCTTACTCTGTGGGTACCCCTATTCAACATAAGAACACGGCAGATTAGGCAGATGATAGCATTTAATGATTACACACATACAAATGACTGTTCACAGTGAAAGGCAGGGAGAAACCTTGCTCAAGACGTCTGCAAGCGTGGCAAGTGGCCAAATGCAATGCACAGATGGTATGTGGACCTGTATCTATATCTTTGAATTGGTAGAGCCTTCTCCTTCCCAGGGCCGTACCGTTAACAGCCAGGTTATTCCACCACCCTTTGAGAGTGGGCATCCCAGGCGAGGTCCTCTCTGGAGCCCCCTTTCCAGATGTTTCACGCTTGCCTGCTGTCTGGGTTGTTAAGTGCGTTACCCCTGCTGGTAGTTCAAGCCCATCAACATTGCACATGGACGCTGAAGTTGTGTTCTTGCACCTTAACAAAATGCCGGTTCACTCTGAGGTCGGTAGCGAGCATAATTTTAGAAAGCTGCAGTATTACCTTTGTCAGACAGGTGTTACTGCCATTTCCTTACATGGCTTGAGGACAATTTCTCTGCAAATGATTATGGGTTTTGAAGGTCGAAAAAAGGTAATAATCACAGATAAAATCATCTATCACAAACGTTTTTTCTATTGTTACAATTGTGGGTACAACTGAATATATAATTATTCTAGAATTATATATTCAGTTGTACTCACACAACAGTGATTTATTGTGCTTCCATGAGTGTTTCAGGGGCTGCTAACTACAAGCACTCTGTCTGCACAGCATGATTCCCATCAGATGTTTAACCAGGTTACAGTCATATTGGCATTTAGTGCAAGTCAACAAAATTTATTTGCATACTAGTAAGTGGGTCTGGAGAATTCTCACATATTTTTTATTCACAGCCTCACCCCCCCTCACCACCATGTTTGTTAACTTTTACACATCAGCTTGAGATCCCTCAATGATTTTACTGTTTGAATGACATTTAAATAACTTGGATATAAATACATGCTTATATACCTAAATACATATATAATGTATATAATTACATACCTAAATATATAAACAAATACTTATTTATATATTATTAAAGTATAAAAAGGGAGAAATTTGAGGAAATATTTTTTGTGAAAGTGCAAGTCCTGTTTTTTGCTAGGATAGGGTCAATTTTTCTTCTTAGCAGCTAGAAAGCACTGTGTTTTGTTTTCAGTTGTTATGAGATTGTTATGAGAACAATGTTGATAACTGCAAGGACGCTGTGCTTGGTCAGTTTCCAAGAAGAGAGGACTGGAAGCGGGGAGTGGAGAAGAAAAGTGTAGTAGTTAGTAAAACCCAGAACTGACAGCTGGAGATGCCAATAAGATATTCCATATCATATTACATCATGTTTAGTATATTAACTGGGGCTGACTGGAAAGGGGGGGATTCTCTCGAGAATCGCTCGGGCTGTTTTTTCTGGGATTGCAATTTCAGTTTGGGGGTTCCTTTTCACTCCCCTGGGATCGTTATCGGCGGGTGGTGAACAATTGTACTGTGCGTTGCTCATGTATATATATATAAAATCATTATTTATATATATATATATAAAATCATCATTACTCTTATTATTCTTATTATTTAAATTTTATTTTACTCTAATTATTAAATTGTTCTTATCTCAACCTACAAGTCTCCTCACCTTTACCCCTCCAATTCTCTCCCTGATTCCCCGGGTGGGGAGAGGGAAGGGGGCGGGGGGAAGGCTGCGAGTGGCTGTGTCTTGTTTGGCTGCCAGCAAAGTTAAACTATCACAGCGCAGAAAAAAATAAGCAAGCCCACAGTAGTTGTTTAGATTGAAATCACTAAAGATATACCTTACCACAAACAGAGTTATCATTTACATACGAGGACGAAGACTTGCAGAATAAACATGGAGTTTAATTTTTACAGATTTATGTCGGGCAGAAGCAGTTTATTTCTACAGCTATAGGAGGGAACATGTAGTGACAGAGGTTCAGCCCTCTACCGATGCAAATTCTGACTTAAAGCAGAAGTACTAGGGTTTATATAAATTCAGAGCGGGCACCATCTGCCCTGTGAAAGGGCTTAATATGGCAGAGCAGCATCTGCATGGAAGGAAACGTCACGGTGGACGTGCCCCTGTGTTCCTGATAGCTCAAAGCACACAGCCAGGCAGCCTCGGTGTATATCTGTTCAGCTCATCCCTCTCTTCCTTGTGACGTGGCTCTGCCCTTCGCCAACTTCGCAGCCTAGCAAGGCCTGCTTCCACAAAACAATGGTAGTAAAGGCAATATTTAGGCCTGTTTCCAGAAAATGCTGAACTACTGAAAATGCTGAGCTCACCCTATTGACCAATAAAAGTGATGTAAATGTTTTTTCTTGAGAAGGCATCCTCTCAACTGATCTATATAAACTACTTGCAGCTTCTGCTCTCATAGAAATAAAAAAAAAATCTATCATCACCACATCACTTACATCTTCTGAAGACTGACCTGTGTCTCAGCAAATCTTTCAGCTGGTTCATTTAATCTATTTCTACATTCTGATTAAACCACATATTTAAGAAGGAACCAAACTGAAGTAAGAAGAGCTCTGAGAAGAAGACTTGTGTTGTTCCTACTCCTCTCTAGGAATCCACTTAAGGCCACTGTTTTGATTGTTTTGGGTTTGGGGGTTTTCTCTGTTTAAGGATGAGACCAGCATTTATTTCATAGAATGACAGAAAAATTTAGGCTTGAAAGGATTGCTGAAAATAATCTAGTCTAACCCTCGGCTCAAAGCATAGCCAACTCTGAAGCTACACCAAGTTCCCGAGGATCTAGTCCTCCGTCCCCAGCAATGGAGGTTGCACAGCCTCCTTGGGCAAACTGTGACCAGTGTCTGACCACCTGCATGGTTAAAAAAAAAAATTAAAAAGACCTTCTACTGACTTGCAGCACTGCTTTAAAAGAGAGTGTCACTTTACATTATAAAACTGGTTTTTAGTTCCTTCTAAGTCTTGCATGTATCCACATAACATAATTCAGTGTCATCTAGTTACCTGAGCTCAACCCATCATCTGTTTAAACCAATGTTTAGGGCCCCCTATATCAGCCCAAACCATATATGCCACCCTCACGCATCTGCATACTATTTCATATACAAAGGTCATCCTCATCAGTGTTTGAAGAGAGGAACTCTCCTTGATTTGTGGACGGCTTATCTCTCCTCCAGGTTGTTGTCTGTTTCTTGTAAGCAGGGAAAGGAGTGAAGAGTGGGCAAGCGAGAACTTAGGAACACAGAATTCCTAGATAAAAGTTGTGCTACAAACTACAATGTGGGATGAATTTCCAGAGATGCTCAGAGCTAAACAAAGCTAAGAGGCAAACCCATCTTCCAGGACTGCCACTACCTAATCACAATGTTTACTATGAGTTTCTTATCGTCTGTGGTCCTGAGTGTGTTAAAGGTTGATTCACGGTCAGCATACACATGACAATACCTGAGGAAGCAAGTTAAGGAGCCCCAACAGGGCTGGCACTCAGCAAGTTCTGGGAGAGCTAGCTCAGGTAAAGAACCACGCACCATGGAAAGCACCTTTCCTAGATTTAACACGGTTAGAAATTTTCTATGTGAAAGTCGAGCTGCAGAAGATTTTTAGCATTGATTATGAATGTTGCAAATAAATAATACACTGCCAGGTTATATTCAGACATTCTAAGAGCTGAGAAATTGAAGTTTCACTGAGAAGTTGGGGTTTCACTAAGACAGGAGCGTTCATGTTGTAAGGCAAGTGCTGGAAATTTAGTGAGATTTTATCTTCTTTTCTTTTCTTTTCTTTTCTTTTCTTTTCTTTTCTTTTCTTTTCTTTTCTTTTCTTTTCTTTTCTGTTTTCCCCACGACCAGTGCACACGGCAGCTCCTCCCTCCCCAGAAGCAGCCCGTAGCTGGGGGGAGCAGCCAGCT